>NW_026894593.1:0-106302 GCF_032452875.1 Bos javanicus
TAACCAGCTACCATGTACAGGTCACGTGAATGATCATACACCCATCAGGTGACTGATCATGCACTGATCACGTGGCTATCATGCACTGATCACGAGACTGATCATGCACTGTTCACGTCTATATCATGCACTGATCACATGACTGCCCGTGCACTGATCACGTGGATGATCATACACTAATCTTGTGACAGATCATGCACTGATCACGTGGCTGATCATGCACTGATACCGTGACTGAGCATGGACTGATCACATGACTATCATGTAGTGATCACGTGACTTAATGGCGCTGATCATGTGACTGATCATGCGCTGATCATGTTTGCTATCATACACTGATCATGTGCCTCTGGAGGCAATAAACAAAGAGCTGAGTAGGCACGAATCAAACAGTCAGCAGGCAATAATCATGGAACTCAGGTGTGAGGAATCATGCTGCTCAGCTGGCAATAATCAAGCAGCTGAGCAGGCAGGAATGCAGCACAGCTGGCAATTGTCAAGCAGATGACAGGCAGGAATCGTGCAGCTCAGCTGGCAATTGTCAAGCAGATGAGCAGACAGTAATCACGCAGCTCAGCAGGCCCAGATCACGTGACTGAGCATGCACTGTTCACGTGGCTGATCATACACTGATCACGTGATGATCATGCACTTGCTTGGATATCATGCACTGATCACGTGGCTGATCATGCACTGATCACGTGGCTGAACATGCACTGTCCATTGGCTGATCACACACCTGTCACGTGACATATCATGCACTGATCACGTGGCACTCATGCACTGATCACGTGGCTGATCATACTCTGCTCACGTAACTCATGCACACATCACGTGGCTATCATGCACTGATCACGTGGCTCGTCATGGAAAATCCGTGGCAACCATATACTGGTAACGTGACTGATCATGCAAAGATCACGTAAATGATCATGCACTGTTCACGTGACTGATCATGTACTGATCACGTGACTGATCATGCACTGACCACGTGGCTATCATGCTCTGCTCACGTGGCTGATCATGCAACGATCACGTAGCAACCATGTACTGGTCACGTGACTGATCATGCACTGATCACGTAATTGATCCTGCACTGATCACGTGGCTCATCATGCACTGATCACGTGGCTGATCACACATGTATCACGTGACTGATCATGCACTGATCCCGTGGCTCTCATGCACTGATCACATGGATATCATGCACTGATCATGTGGCTGATCACACACGTATCACATGACTGATCATGCACTGATCACGTGGCTATCATGCACTGATCACGTGGCTATCATGCACTGATCACGTGGCATCAGGCAATGATCACGTAGCTACCATGTACTGGTCACGTGACTGATCATGCACTGATCACGTAATTGATCATGCACTGATCACGTGGCTGATCATGCACTGATCACGTGGCTGATCATACACTTATCACATAACTGATCATGCACTGATCACGTGACTGATCATGCACTGATCACGTGGTATCATGCACTGATCACTTGGCTGGACATACACTGATCACGTGCCTGGTCATGCACTGATCACGTGGCTGATCATGCACTGATCACGTGACTGATCATGCACTGATCTCGTGTCTGATCATGCACTGATCACGTGGCTATCATGCACTGCTCACGTGGCTGATCATGCCATGATCACGCAGCTACCATGTACTGGTCACATGACTGATCATGCACTGATCACGTGACTGATCATGCAGTGATCACGTGGCTATCATGAACTACTCACGTGGCTGATCATGCAATGATCATGCTACATGTACAGGTCACGTGAATGATCATACACCCATCAGGTGACTGATCATGCACTGATCACGTGGCTATCATGCACTGATCACGGACTGATCATGCACTGTTCACGTCTATATCATGCACTGATCACATGACTGCCCGTGCACTGATCACGTGGATGATCATACACTAATCTTGTGACAGATCATGCACTGATCACGTGGCTGATCATGCACTGATACCGTGACTGAGCATGGACTGATCACATGACTATCATGTAGTGATCACGTGACTTAATGGCGCTGATCATGTGACTGATCATGCGCTGATCATGTTTGCTATCATACACTGATCATGTGCCTCTGGAGGCAATAAACAAAGAGCTGAGTAGGCACGAATCAAACAGTCAGCAGGCAATAATCATGGAACTCAGGTGTGAGGAATCATGCTGCTCAGCTGGCAATAATCAAGCAGCTGAGCAGGCAGGAATTACGCAGCACAGCTGGCAATTGTCAAGCAGATGACAGGCAGGAATCGTGCAGCTCAGCTGGCAATTGTCAAGCAGATGAGCAGACAGTAATCACGCAGCTCAGCAGGCCCAGATCACGTGACTGAGCATGCACTGTTCACGTGGCTGATCATACACTGATCACGTGATGATGATCATGCACTGATCACTTGGATATCATGCACTGATCACGTGGCTGATCATACACTGTTCACGTGTCTGACCATGCACTGATCACGTGGCTGATCATACACTGCTCACGTAACTGATCATGCACTGATCACGTGGCTATCATGCACTGATCACGTGGCTGAACATGCACTGTTCACGTGGCTGATCACACACCTGTCACGTGACATATCATGCACTGATCACGTGGCACTCATGCACTGATCACGTGGCTGATCATACTCTGCTCACGTAACTCATGCACACATCACGTGGCTATCATGCACTGCTCACGTGGCTCGTCATGGAATGATCACGTAGCAACCATATACTGGTAACGTGACTGATCATGCAAAGATCACGTAAATGATCATGCACTGTTCACGTGACTGATCATGTACTGATCACGTGACTGATCATGCACTGACCACGTGGCTATCATGCTCTGCTCACGTGGCTGATCATGCAACGATCACGTAGCAACCATGTACTGGTCACGTGACTGATCATGCACTGATCACGTAATTGATCCTGCACTGATCACGTGGCTCATCATGCACTGATCACGTGGCTGATCACACATGTATCACGTGACTGATCATGCACTGATCCCGTGGCTCTCATGCACTGATCACGTGGCTGTCATGCACTGATCACGTGGATATCATGCACTGATCATGTGGCTGATCACACACGTATCACATGACTGATCATGCACTGATCACGTGGCTATCATGCACTGATCACGTGGCTATCATGCACTGATCACGTGGCTATCAGGCAATGATCACGTGCTACCATGTACTGGTCACGTGACTGATCATGCACTGAGCACGTAATTGATCATGCACTGATCATGTGGCTGATCATGCACTGATCACGTGGCTGATCATACACTGATCACATAACTGATCATGCACTGATCACGTGACTGATCATGCACTGATCACGTGGCTATCACTGATCACTTGGCTGATCATACACTGATCACGTGCATGGTCATGCACTGATCACGTGGCTGATCATGCACTGATCACGTGACTGATCATGCACTGATCTCGTGTCTGATCATGCACTGATCACGTGGCTATCATGCACTGCTCACGTGGCTGATCATGCCATGATCACGCAGCTACCATGTACTGGTCACATGACTGATCATGCACTGATCACGTGACTGATCATGCAGTGATCACGTGGCTATCATGAACTACTCACGTGGCTGATCATGCAATGATCATGTAGGTACCATGTACAGGTCACGTGCATGATCATACACCCATCAGGTGACTGATCATGCACTGATCACGTGGCTATCATGCACTGATCACGAGACTGATCATGCACTGTTCACGTCTATATCATGCACTGATCACATGACTGCCCGTGCACTGATCACGTGGATGATCATACTCTAATCTTGTGACAGATCATGCACTGATCACGTGGCTGATCATGCACTGATACCGTGACTGAGCATGGGCTGATCACATGACTATCATGTAGTGATCACGTGACTTAATGGCGCTGATCATGTGACTGATCATGCGCTGATCATGTTTGCTATCATACACTGATCATGTGCCTCTGGAGGCAATAAACAAAGAGCTGAGTAGGCACGAATCAAACAGTCAGCAGGCAATAATCATGGAACACAGGTGTGAGGAATCATGCGGCTCAGCTGGCAATAATCAAGCAGCTGAGCAGGCAGGAATTACGCAGCACAGCTGGCAATTGTCAAGCAGATGAGCAGACAGTAATCACGCAGCTCAGCAGGCCCAGATCACGTGACTGAGCATGCACTGTTCACGTGGCTGATCATACACTGATCACGTGATGATCATGCACTGATCACTTGGATATCATGCACTGATCACGTGGCTGATCATACACTGTTCACGTGTCTGACCATGCACTGATCACGTGGCTGATCATACACTGCTCACGTAACTGATCATGCACTGATCACGTGGCTATCATGCACTGATCACGTGGCTGAACATGCACTGTTCACGTGGCTGATCACACACCTGTCACGTGACATATCATGCACTGATCACGTGGCACTCATGCACTGATCACGTGGCTGATCATACTCTGCTCACGTAACTCATGCACACATCACGTGGCTATCATGCACTGCTCACGTGGCTCGTCATGGAATGATCACGTAGCAACCATATACTGGTAACGTGACTGATCATGCAAAGATCACGTAAATGATCATGCACTGTTCACGTGACTGATCATGTACTGATCACGTGACTGATCATGCACTGACCACGTGGCTATCATGCTCTGCTCACGTGGCTGATCATGCAACGATCACGTAGCAACCATGTACTGGTCACGTGACTGATCATGCACTGATCACGTAATTGATCCTGCACTGATCACGTGGCTCATCATGCACTGATCACGTGGCTGATCACACATGTATCACGTGACTGATCATGCACTGATCACGTGGCTCTCATGCACTGATCACGTGGCTGTCATGCACTGATCACGTGGATATCATGCACTGATCATGTGGCTGATCACACACGTATCACATGACTGATCATGCACTGATCACGTGGCTATCATGCACTGATCACGTGGCTATCATGCACTGATCACGTGGCTGATCAGGCAATGATCACGCTACCATGTACTGGTCACGTGACTGATCATGCACTGATCACGTAATTGATCATGCACTGATCATGTGGCTGATCATGCACTGATCACGTGGCTGATCATACACTGATCACATAACTGATCATGCACTGATCACGTGACTGATCATGCACTGATCACGTGGCTATCATGCACTGATCACTTGGCTGGACATACACTGATCACGTGCCTGGTCATGCACTGATCACGTGGCTGATCATGCACTGATCACGTGACTGATCATGCACTGATCACGTGGCTGATCATGCACTGATCACGTGACTGATCATGCACTGATCTCGTGTCTGATCATGCACTGATCACGTGGCTATCATGCACTGCTCACGTGGCTGATCATGCCATGATCACGCAGCTACCATGTACTGGTCACATGACTGATCATGCACTGATCACGTGACTGATCATGCAGTGATCACGTGGCTATCATGAACTACTCACGTGGCTGATCATGCAATGATCATGTAGCTACCATGTACAGGTCACGTGAATGATCATACACCCATCAGGTGACTGATCATGCACTGATCACGTGGCTATCATGCACTGATCACGAGACTGATCATGCACTGTTCACGTCTATATCATGCACTGATCACATGACTGCCCGTGCACTGATCACGTGGATGATCATACACTAATCTTGTGACAGATCATGCACTGATCACGTGGCTGATCATGCACTGATACCGTGACTGAGCATGGACTGATCACATGACTATCATGTAGTGATCACGTGACTTAATGGCGCTGATCATGTGACTGATCATGCGCTGATCATGTTTGCTATCATACACTGATCATGTGCCTCTGGAGGCAATAAACAAAGAGCTGAGTAGGCACGATCAAACAGTCAGCAGGCAATAATCATGGAACACAGGTGTGAGAATCATGCTGCTCAGCTGGCAATAATCAAGCAGCTGAGCAGGCAGGAATTACGCAGCACAGCTGGCAATTGTCAAGCAGATGACAGGCAGGAATCGTGCAGCTCAGCTGGCAATTGTCAAGCAGATGAGCAGACAGTAATCACGCAGCTCAGCAGGCCCAGATCACGTGACTGAGCATGCACTGTTCACGTGGCTGATCATACACTGATCACGTGATGATCATGCACTGATCACTTGGATATCATGCACTGATCACGTGGCTGATCATACACTGTTCACGTGTCTGACCATGCACTGATCACGTGGCTGATCATGCACTGATCACGTGACTGATCATGCACTGATCACGTGGCTATCATGCACTGATCACGTGGCTGATCATGCACTGTTCACGTGGCTGATCATGCACTGATCACGTGGCTGATCATACACTGATCACGTAACTGATCATGCACTGATCACGTGGCTATCATGCACTGATCACGTGGCTGATCATGCACTGTTCACGTGGCTGATCACACACCTGTCACGTGACATATCATGCACTGATCACGTGGCACTCATGCACTGATCACGTGGCTGATCATACTCTGCTCACGTAACTCATGCACTATCACGTGGCTATCATGCACTGCTCACGTGGCTGATCATGCAATGATCACGTAGCAACCATATACTGGTCACGTGACTGATCATGCAAAGATCACGTAAATGATCATGCACTGTTCACGTGACTGATCATGTACTGATCACGTGACTGATCATGCACTGATCACGTGGCTATCATGCACTGCTCACGTGGCTGATCATGCAACGATCACGTAGCAACCATGTACTGGTCACGTGACTGATCATGCACTGATCACGTAATTGATCCTGCACTGATCACGTGGCTCATCATGCACTGATCACGTGGCTGATCACACATGTATCACGTGACTGATCATGCACTGATCACGTGGCTATCATGCACTGATCACGTGGCTGTCATGCACTGATCACGTGGATATCATGCACTGATCACGTGGCTGATCATGCACTATCACATGACTGATCATGCACTGATCACGTGGCTATCATGCACTGATCACGTGGCTATCATGCACTGATCACGTGGCTGATCATGCAATGATCACGTAGCTACCATGTACTGATCACGTGACTGATCATGCACTGATCACGTAATTGATCATGCACTGATCACGTGGCATGCACTGATCACGTGGCTGATCATGCACTGATCACGCTGATCATGCACTGATCACGTGACTGATCATGCACTGATCACGTGGCTATCATGCACTGATCACGTGGCTGATCATGCACTGATCACGTGCCTGATCATGCACTGATCACGTGACTGATCATGCACTGATCACGTGACTGATCATGCACTGATCTGTACTGATCATGCACTGATCACGTGACTGATCATGCACTGATCACGTGACTGATCATGCACTGATCACGTGGCTATCATGCACTGCTGCGTGGCTGATCATGCCATGATCCAGCAGCTACCATGCACTGATCACATGACTGATCATGCACTGATCAATGTTTGATCATGCATGATCGTGGCTATCAGCAGGAACTACTCACGTGGCTGATCATGCACTGATCACGTGGCTATCATGCACTGATCACGTGACTGATCATGCACTGATCACGTGACTGATCATGCACTGATCACGTGGCTATCATGCACTGATCACGTGGCTGATCATGCACTGTTCACGTGACTGATCATGCACTGATCACGTGACTGATCATGCACTGATCACGTGGCTATCATGCACTGATCACGTGGCTGAACATGCACTGTTCACGTGGCTGATCACACACCTGTCACGTGACATAACATGCACTGATCACGTGGCACTCATGCACTGATCACGTGGCTGATCATACTCTGCTCACGTAACTCATGCACACATCTCGTGGCTATCATGCACTGCTCACGTGGCTCGTCATGGAATGATCACGTAGCTCCCATATACTGGTCACGTGACTGATCATGCAAAGATCACGTAAATTATCATGCACTGTTCACGTGACTGATCATGTACTGATCACGTGACTGATCATGCACTGATCACGTGGCTATCATGCTCTGCTCACGTGGCTGATCATGCAACGATCACGTAGCAACCATGTACTGGTCACGTGACTGATCATGCACTGATCACGTAATTGATCATGCACTGATCACGTGGCTCATCATGCACTGATCACGTGGCTGATCACACATGTATCACGTGACTGATCATGCACTGATCCCGTGGCTCTCATGCACTGATCACGTGGCTGTCATGCACTGATCACGTGGATATCATGCACTGATCACGTGGCTGATCACACACGTATCACATGACTGATCATGCACTGATCACGTGGCTATCATGCACTGATCACGTGGCTATCATGCACTGATCACGTGGCTGATCATGCAATGATCACGTAGCTACATGTACTGATCACGTGACTGATCATGCACTGATCACGTAATTGATCATGCACTGATCATGTGGCTGATCATGCACTGATCACGTGGCTGATCATACACTGATCACATAACTGATCATGCACTGATCACGTGACTGATCATGCACTGATCACGTGGCTATCATGCACTGATCACGTGGCTGACATACACTGATCACGTGACTGATCATGCACTGATCACGTGGCTGATCATGCACTGATCACGTGACTGATCATGCACTGATCACGTGTCTGATCATGCACTGATCACGTGGCTGATCATGCACTGATCACGTGACTGATCATGCACTGATCACGTGGCTATCATGCACTGATCACGTGGCTGATCATGCACTGTTCACGTGGCTGATCACACACTGTCACGTGACATATCATGCACTGATCACGTGGCACTCATGCACTGATCACGTGGCTGATCATACTCTGCTCACGTAACTCATGCACATCACGTGGCTATCATGCACTGCTCACGTGGCTCGTCATGGAATGATCACGTAGCAACCATATACTGGTCACGTGACTGATCATGCAAAGATCACGTAAATGATCATGCACTGTTCACGTGACTGATCATGCACTGATCACGTGACTGATCATGCACTGATCACGTGGCTATCATGCACTGCTCACGTGGCTGATCATGCACGATCACGTAGCAACCATGTACTGGTCACGTGACTGATCATGCACTGATCACGTAATTGATCATGCACTGATCACGTGGCTGATCATGCACTGATCACGTGGCTGATCACACATGTATCACGTGACTGATCATGCACTGATCACGTGGCTCTCTCATGCACTGATCACGTGGCTGTCATGCACTGATCACGTGGATATCATGCACTGATCACGTGGCTGATCACACACGTATCACATGACTGATCATGCACTGATCACGTGGCTATCATGCACTGATCACGTGGCTATCATGCACTGATCACGTGGCTGATCATGCAATGATCACGTAGCTACCATGCACTGGTCACGTGACTGATCATGCACTGATCACGTAATTGATCATGCACTGATCACGTGGCTGATCATGCACTGATCACGTGGCTGATCATGCACTGATCACATAACTGATCATGCACTGATCACGTGACTGATCATGCACTGATCACGTGGCTGATCATGCACTGATCACGTGGCTGATCATGCACTGATCACGTGGCTGATCATGCACTGATCACGTGGCTGATCATGCACTGATCACGTGACTGATCATGCACTGATCACGTGACTGATCATGCACTGATCACGTGGCTGATCATGCACTGATCACGTGACTGATCATGCACTGATCACGTGACTGATCATGCACTGATCACGTGGCTATCATGCACTGCTCACGTGGCTGATCATGCCATGATCACGCAGCTACCATGTACTGGTCACATGACTGATCATGCACTGATCACGTGACTGATCATGCAGTGATCACGTGGCTATCATGCACTACTCACGTGGCTGATCATGCAATGATCATGTAGCTACCATGTACAGGTCACGTGAATGATCATACACGCATCAGGTGACTGATCATGCACTGATCACGTGGCTATCATGCACTGATCACGTGACTGATCATGCACTGATCACGTCTATATCATGCACTGATCACGCACTGTTCACGTCTATATCATGCACTGATCACATGACTGCCCATGCACTGATCACGTGGATGATCATACACTAATCTTGTGACAGATCATGCACTGATCACGTGGCTGATCATGCACTGATACCGTGACTGAGCATGGACTGATCACATGACTATCATGTAGTGATCACGTGACTTAATGGCGCTGATCATGTGACTGATCATGCGCTGATCATGTTTGCTATCATACACTGATCATGTGCCTCTGGAGGCAATAAACAAAGAGCTGAGTAGGCACGAATCAAACAGTCAGCAGGCAATAATCATGGAACTCAGGTGTGAGGAATCATGCTGCTCAGCTGGCAATAATCAAGCAGCTGAGCAGGCAGGAATTACGCAGCACAGCTGGCAATTGTCAAGCAGATGACAGGCAGGAATCGTGCAGCTCAGCTGGCAATTGTCAAGCAGATGAGCAGACAGTAATCACGCAGCTCAGCAGGCCCAGATCACGTGACTGAGCATGCACTGTTCACGTGGCTGATCATACACTGATCACGTGATGATCATGCACTTATCACTTGGATATCATGCACTGATCACGTGGCTGATCATACTGATCACGTGTCTGATCATGCACTGATCACGTGGCTGATCATACACTGTTCACGTGTCTGACCATGCACTGATCACGTGGCTGATCATACACTGCTCACGTAACTGATCATGCACTGATCACGTGGCTATCATGCACTGATCACGTGGCTGAACATGCACTGTTCACGTGGCTGATCACACACCTGTCACGTGACATATCATGCACTGATCACGTGGCACTCATGCACTGATCACGTGGCTGATCATACTCTGCTCACGTAACTCATGCACACATCACGTGGCTATCATGCACTGCTCACGTGGCTCGTCATGGAATGATCACGTAGCAACCATATACTGGTAACGTGACTGATCATGCAAAGATCACGTAAATGATCATGCACTGTTCACGTGACTGATCATGTACTGATCACGTGACTGATCATGCACTGATCACGTGGCTATCATGCTCTGCTCACGTGGCTGATCATGCAACGATCACGTAGCAACCATGTACTGGTCACGTGACTGATCATGCACTGATCACGTAATTGATCCTGCACTGAGCACGTGGCTCATCATGCACTGATCACGTGGCTGATCACACACGTATCACGTGACTGATCATGCACTGATCACGTGGCTATCATGCACTGATCACGTGGCTATCATGCACTGATCACGTGGCTGATCATGCAATGATCACGTAGCTACCATGTACTGGTCACGTGACTGATCATGCACTGATCACGTAATTGATCATGCACTGATCATGTGGCTGATCATGCACTGATCACGTGGCTGATCATACACTGATCACATAACTGATCATGCACTGATCACGTGACTGATCATGCACTGATCACGTGGCTATCATGCACTGATCACTTGGCTGACATACACTGATCACGTGCCTGATCATGCACTGATCACGTGACTGATCATGCACTGATCACGTGGCTGATCATGCACTGATCACGTGGCTATCATGCACTGCTCACGTGGCTGATCATGCCATGATCAGCAGCTACCATGCACTGATCACATGACTGATCATGCACTGATCACGTGGCTGATCATGCAATGATCATGTAGCTACCATGTACAGGTCACGTGAATGATCATACACCCATCAGGTGACTGATCATGCACTGATCACGTGGCTATCATGCACTGATCACGAGACTGATCATGCACTGTTCACGTCTATATCATGCACTGATCACATGACTGCCCGTGCACTGATCACGTGGATGATCAGGCATGCACCCCTGTCTGATGACTGAGCATGGACTGATCACATGACTATCATGTAGTGATCACGTGACTTAATGGCGCTGATCATGTGACTGATCATGCGCTGATCATGTTTGCTATCATACACTGATCATGTGCCTCTGGAGGCAATAAACAAAGAGCTGAGTAGGCACGAATCAAACAGTCAGCAGGCAATAATCATGGAACACAGGTGTGAGGAATCATGCTGCTCAGCTGGCAATCATCAAGCAGCTGAGCAGGCAGGAATTACGCAGCACAGCTGGCAATTGTCAAGCAGATGACAGGCAGGAATCGTGCAGCTCAGCTGGCAATTGTCAAGCAGATGAGCAGACAGTAATCACGCAGCTCAGCAGGCCCAGATCACGTGACTGAGCATGCACTGTTCACGTGGCTGATCATACACTGATCACGTGATGATCATGCACTGATCACTTGGATATCATGCACTGATCACGTGGCTGATCATACACTGTTCACGTGTCTGACCATGCACTGATCACGTGGCTGATCATACACTGCTCACGTAACTGATCATGCACTGATCACGTGGCTATCATGCACTGATCACGTGGCTGAACATGCACTGTTCACGTGGCTGATCACACACCTGTCACGTGACATATCATGCACTGATCACGTGGCACTCATGCACTGATCACGTGGCTGATCATACTCTGCTCACGTAACTCATGCACACATCACGTGGCTATCATGCACTGCTCACGTGGCTCGTCATGGAATGATCACGTAGCAACCATATACTGGTAACGTGACTGATCATGCAAAGATCACGTGATCATGCACTGTTCACGTGACTGATCATGTACTGATCACGTGACTGATCATGCACTGCTCACGTGGCTGATCATGCAACGATCACGTAGCAACCATGTACTGGTCACGTGACTGATCATGCACTGATCACGTAATTGATCCTGCACTGATCACGTGGCTCATCATGCACTGATCACGTGGCTGATCACACATGTATCACGTGACTGATCATGCACTGATCACGTGGCTCTCATGCACTGATCACGTGGCTGTCATGCACTGATCACGTGGATATCATGCACTGATCACGTGGCTGATCACACACGTATCACATGACTGATCATGCACTGATCACGTGGCTATCATGCACTGATCACGTGGCTATCATGCACTGATCACGTGGCTGATCATGCAATGATCACGTAGCTACCATGTACTGGTCACGTGACTGATCATGCACTGATCACGTAATTGATCATGCACTGATCACGTGGCTGATCATGCACTGATCACGTGGCTGATCATACACTGATCACGTAACTCATGCACTGATCACGTGGCTATCATGCACTGATCACGTGGCTGATCATGCACTGATCACGTGGCTACCATACACTGATCACGTGACTGATCATGCACTGATCACGTGGCTGATCATGCACTGATCACGTGACTGATCATGCACTGATCACGTGGCTGATCATGCACTGATCACGTGGCTATCATGCACTGCTCACGTGGCTGATCATGCACTGATCACGTAGCAACCATGTACTGGTCACGTGACTGATCATGCACTGATCACGTGGCTATCATGCACTGATCACGTGGCTATCATGCACTGATCACGTGGCTGATCATGCAATGATCACGTAGCTACCATGTACTGGTCACGTGACTGATCATGCACTGAGCACGTAATTGATCATGCACTGATCACGTGGCTGATCATGCACTGATCACGTGGCTGATCATGCACTGATCACATAACTGATCATGCACTGATCACGTGACTGATCATGCACTGATCACGTGGCTATCATGCACTGATCACGTGGCTGGACATACACTGATCACGTGACTGGTCATGCACTGATCACGTGGCTGATCATGCACTGATCACGTGACTGATCATGCACTGATCTCGTGTCTGATCATGCACTGATCACGTGGCTATCATGCACTGCTCACGTGGCTGATCATGCCATGATCACGCAGCTACCATGTACTGGTCACATGACTGATCATGCACTGATCACGTGACTGATCATGCAGTGATCACGTGGCTATCATGCACTATCACGTGGCTGATCATGCAATGATCATGTAGCTACCATGTACAGGTCACGTGAATGATCATACACCCATCAGGTGACTGATCATGCACTGATCACGTGGCTATCATGCACTGATCACGAGACTGATCATGCACTGATCACGTCTATATCATGCACTGATCACATGACTGCCCATGCACTGATCACGTGGATGATCATACACTAATCTTGTGACAGATCATGCACTGATCACGTGGCTGATCATGCACTGATACCGTGACTGAGCATGGACTGATCACATGACTATCATGTAGTGATCACGTGACTTAATGGCGCTGATCATGTGACTGATCATGCGCTGATCATGTTTGCTATCATACACTGATCATGTGCCTCTGGAGGCAATAAACAAAGAGCTGAGTAGGCACGAATCAAACAGTCAGCAGGCAATAATCATGGAACTCAGGTGTGAGGAATCATGCTGCTCAGCTGGCAATAATCAAGCAGCTGAGCAGGCAGGAATTACGCAGCACAGCTGGCAATTGTCAAGCAGATGACAGGCAGGAATCGTGCAGCTCAGCTGGCAATTGTCAAGCAGATGAGCAGACAGTAATCACGCAGCTCAGCAGGCCCAGATCACGTGACTGAGCATGCACTGTTCACGTGGCTGATCATACACTGATCACGTGATGATCATGCACTGATCACTTGGATATCATGCACTGATCACGTGGCTGATCATACACTGTTCACGTGTCTGACCATGCACTGATCACGTGGCTGATCATACACTGCTCACGTAACTGATCATGCACTGATCACGTGGCTATCATGCACTGATCACGTGGCTGAACATGCACTGTTCACGTGGCTGATCACACACCTGTCACGTGACATATCATGCACTGATCACGTGGCACTCATGCACTGATCACGTGGCTGATCATACTCTGCTCACGTAACTCATGCACACATCACGTGGCTATCATGCACTGCTCACGTGGCTCGTCATGGAATGATCACGTGACAACCATATACTGGTCACGTGACTGATCATGCAAAGATCACGTAAATGATCATGCACTGTTCACGTGACTGATCATGTACTGATCACGTGACTGATCATGCACTGATCACGTGGCTATCATGCTCTGCTCACGTGGCTGATCATGCAACGATCACGTAGCAAACATGTACTGGTCACGTGACTGATCATGCACTGATCACGTAATTGATCCTGCACTGATCACGTGGCTCATCATGCACTGATCACGTGGCTGATCACACATGTATCACGTGACTGATCATGCACTGATCACGTGGCTATCATGCACTGATCACGTGGCTGTCATGCACTGATCACGTGGATATCATGCACTGATCACGTGGCTGATCACACACGTATCACATGACTGATCATGCACTGATCACGTGGCTATCATGCACTGATCACGTGGCTGATCATGCACTGATCACGTGGCTGATCACACACCTGTCACGTGACTATCATGCACTGATCACGTGGCACTCATGCACTGATCACGTGGCTGATCATACACTGCTCACGTAACTCATGCACACATCACGTGGCTATCATGCACTGATCACGTGGCTGTCATGGAATGATCACGTAGCAACCATATACTGGTCACGTGACTGATCATGCACTGATCACGTAAATGATCATGCACTGATCACGTGACTGATCATGTACTGATCACGTGACTGATCATGCACTGATCACGTGGCTATCATGCACTGCTCACGTGGCTGATCATGCACGATCACGTAGCAACCATGTACTGGTCACGTGACTGATCATGCACTGATCACGTAATTGATCCTGCACTGATCACGTGGCTCATCATGCACTGATCACGTGGCTGATCACACATGTATCACGTGACTGATCATGCACTGATCACGTGGCTCTCATGCACTGATCACGTGGCTGTCATGCACTGATCACGTGGATATCATGCACTGATCATGTGGCTGATCACACACGTATCACATGACTGATCATGCACTGATCACGTGGCTATCATGCACTGATCACGTGGCTATCATGCACTGATCACGTGGCTGATCAGGCAATGATCACGTAGCTACCATGTACTGGTCACGTGACTGATCATGCACTGATCACGTAATTGATCATGCACTGATCACGTGGCTGATCATGCACTGATCACGTGGCTGATCATGCACTGATCACGTAACTGATCATGCACTGATCACGTGACTGATCATGCACTGATCACGTGGCTATCATGCACTGATCACGTGGCTGACATGCACTGATCACGTGCCTGATCATGCACTGATCACGTGGCTGATCATGCACTGATCACGTGACTGATCATGCACTGATCACGTGTCTGATCATGCACTGATCACGTGGCTATCATGCACTGCTCACGTGGCTGATCATGCCATGATCACGCAGCTACCATGTACTGGTCACATGACTGATCATGCACTGATCACGTGACTGATCATGCAGTGATCACGTGGCTATCATGAACTACTCACGTGGCTGATCATGCAATGATCATGTAGCTACCATGTACAGGTCACGTGAATGATCATACACCCATCAGGTGACTGATCATGCACTGATCACGTGGCTATCATGCACTGATCACGAGACTGATCATGCACTGTTCACGTCTATATCATGCACTGATCACATGACTGCCCGTGCACTGATCACGTGGATGATCATACACTAATCTTGTGACAGATCATGCACTGATCACGTGGCTGATCATGCACTGATACCGTGACTGAGCATGGACTGATCACATGACTATCATGTAGTGATCACGTGACTTAATGGCGCTGATCATGTGACTGATCATGCGCTGATCATGTTTGCTATCATACACTGATCATGTGCCTCTGGAGGCAATAAACAAAGAGCTGAGTAGGCACGAATCAAACAGTCAGCAGGCAATAATCATGGAACTCAGGTGTGAGGAATCATGCTGCTCAGCTGGCAATAATCAAGCAGCTGAGCAGGCAGGAATTACGCAGCACAGCTGGCAATTGTCAAGCAGATGACAGGCAGGAATCGTGCAGCTCAGCTGGCAATTGTCAAGCAGATGAGCAGACAGTAATCACGCAGCTCAGCAGGCCCAGATCACGTGACTGAGCATGCACTGTTCACGTGGCTGATCATACACTGATCACGTGATCATGCACTGATCACTTGGATATCATGCACTGATCACGTGGCTGATCATACACTGTTCACGTGTCTGACCATGCACTGATCACGTGGCTGATCATACACTGCTCACGTAACTGATCATGCACTGATCACGTGGCTATCATGCACTGATCACGTGGCTGAACATGCACTGTTCACGTGGCTGATCACACACCTGTCACGTGACATATCATGCACTGATCACGTGGCACTCATGCACTGATCACGTGGCTGATCATACTCTGCTCACGTAACTCATGCACACATCACGTGGCTATCATGCACTGCTCACGTGGCTCGTCATGGAATGATCACGTAGCAACCATATACTGGTAACGTGACTGATCATGCAAAGATCACGTAAATGATCATGCACTGTTCACGTGACTGATCATGTACTGATCACGTGACTGATCATGCACTGATCACGTGGCTATCATGCTCTGCTCACGTGGCTGATCATGCAACGATCACGTAGCAACCATGTACTGGTCACGTGACTGATCATGCACTGATCACGTAATTGATCCTGCACTGATCACGTGGCTCATCATGCACTGATCACGTGGCTGATCACACATGTATCACGTGACTGATCATGCACTGATCCCGGCTCTCATGCACTGATCACGTGGCTGTCATGCACTGATCACGTGGATATCATGCACTGATCACGTGGCTGATCACACACGTATCACATGACTGATCATGCACTGATCACGTGGCTATCATGCACTGATCACGTGGCTATCATGCACTGATCACGTGGCTGATCAGGCAATGATCACGTAGCTACCATGTACTGGTCACGTGACTGATCATGCACTGATCACGTAATTGATCATGCACTGATCATGTGGCTGATCATGCACTGATCACGTGGCTGATCATACACTGATCACATAACTGATCATGCACTGATCACGTGACTGATCATGCACTGATCACGTGGCTATCATGCACTGATCACTTGGCTGGACATACACTGATCACGTGCCTGGTCATGCACTGATCACGTGGCTGATCATGCACTGATCACGTGACTGATCATGCACTGATCATCTCTGATCATGCACTGATCACGTGGCTATCATGCACTGCTCACGTGGCTGATCATGCCATGATCACGCAGCTACCATGTACTGGTCACATGACTGATCATGCACTGATCACGTGACTGATCATGCAGTGATCACGTGGCTATCATGAACTACTCACGTGGCTGATCATGCAATGATCATGTAGCTACCATGTACAGGTCACGTGAATGATCATACACCCATCAGGTGACTGATCATGCACTGATCACGTGGCTATCATGCACTGATCACGAGACTGATCATGCACTGTTCACGTCTATATCATGCACTGATCACATGACTGCCATGCACTGATCACGTGGATGATCATACACTAATCTTGTGACAGATCATGCACTGATCACGTGGCTGATCATGCACTGATACCGTGACTGAGCATGGACTGATCACATGACTATCATGTAGTGATCACGTGACTTAATGGCGCTGATCATGTGACTGATCATGCGCTGATCATGTTTGCTATCATACACTGATCATGTGCCTCTGGAGGCAATAAACAAAGAGCTGAGTAGGCACGAATCAAACAGTCAGCAGGCAATAATCATGGAACTCAGGTGTGAGGAATCATGCTGCTCAGCTGGCAATAATCAAGCAGCTGAGCAGGCAGGAATTACGCAGCACAGCTGGCAATTGTCAAGCAGATGACAGGCAGGAATCGTGCAGCTCAGCTGGCAATTGTCAAGCAGATGAGCAGACAGTAATCACAGCTCAGCAGGCCCAGATCACGTGACTGAGCATGCACTGTTCACGTGGCTGATCATACACTGATCACGTGATGATCATGCACTGATCACTTGGATATCATGCACTGATCACGTGGCTGATCATGCACTGATCACGTGGCTGACCATGCACTGATCACGTGGCTGATCATACACTGTCACGTGACTGATCATGCACTGATCATGGCACTCATGCACTGATCACGTGGCTGATCATACACTGCTCACGTGGCTCATGCACACATCACGTGGCTATGTGCTGATCACATGGCTCTCATGCACTGATCACGTGGCTGATCATGCACTGATCACGTGGATATCATGCACTGATCACGTGGCTGATCACACACGTATCACATGACTGATCATGCACTGATCACGTGGCTATCATGCACTGATCACGTGGCTATCATGCACTGATCACGTGGCTGATCATGCAATGATCACGTAGCTATCATGTACTGATCACGTGACTGATCATGCACTGATCACGTAATTGATCATGCACTGATCACGTGGCTGATCATGCACTGATCACGTGGCTGATCATGCACTGATCACGTGACTGATCATGCACTGATCACGTGACTGATCATGCACTGATCACGTGCATATCCTCATGCTGATCACGTGGCTGACATACACTGATCACGTGCCTGATCATGCACTGATCACGTGGCTGATCATGCACTGATCACGTGACTGATCATGCACTGATCACGTGTCTGATCATGCACTGATCACGTGGCTATCATGCACTGCTCACGTGGCTGATCATGCCATGATCACGCAGCTACCATGTACTGGTCACATGACTGATCATGCACTGATCACGTGACTGATCATGCAGTGATCACGTGGCTATCATGCACTACTCACGTGGCTGATCATGCAATGATCATGTAGCTACCATGTACAGGTCACGTGAATGATCATACACCCATCAGGTGACTGATCATGCACTGATCACGTGGCTATCATGCACTGATCACGAGACTGATCATGCACTGATCACGTCTATATCATGCACTGATCACATGACTGCCCATGCACTGATCACGTGGATGATCATACACTAATCTTGTGACAGATCATGCACTGATCACGTGGCTGATCATGCACTGATACCGTGACTGAGCATGGACTGATCACATGACTATCATGTAGTGATCACGTGACTTAATGGCGCTGATCATGTGACTGATCATGCGCTGATCATGTTTGCTATCATACACTGATCATGTGCCTCTGGAGGCAATAAACAAAGAGCTGAGTAGGCACGAATCAAACAGTCAGCAGGCAATAATCATGGAACTCAGGTGTGAGGAATCATGCTGCTCAGCTGGCAATAATCAAGCAGCTGAGCAGGCAGGAATTACGCAGCACAGCTGGCAATTGTCAAGCAGATGACAGGCAGGAATCGTGCAGCTCAGCTGGCAATTGTCAAGCAGATGAGCAGACAGTAATCACGCAGCTCAGCAGGCCCAGATCACGTGACTGAGCATGCACTGTTCACGTGGCTGATCATACACTGATCACGTGATGATCATGCACTGATCACTTGGATATCATGCACTGATCACGTGGCTGATCATACACTGTTCACGTGTCTGACCATGCACTGATCACGTGGCTGATCATACACTGCTCACGTAACTGATCATGCACTGATCACGTGGCTATCATGCACTGATCACGTGGCTGAACATGCACTGTTCACGTGGCTGATCACACACCTGTCACGTGACATATCATGCACTGATCACGTGGCACTCATGCACTGATCACGTGGCTGATCATACTCTGCTCACGTAACTCATGCACACATCACGTGGCTATCATGCACTGCTCACGTGGCTCGTCATGGAATGATCACGTAGCAACCATATACTGGTCACGTGACTGATCATGCAAAGATCACGTAAATGATCATGCACTGTTCACGTGACTGATCATGTACTGATCACGTGACTGATCATGCACTGATCACGTGGCTATCATGCTCTGCTCACGTGGCTGATCATGCAACGATCACGTAGCAACCATGTACTGGTCACGTGACTGATCATGCACTGATCACGTAATTGATCCTGCACTGATCACGTGGCTCATCATGCACTGATCACGTGGCTGATCACACATGTATCACGTGACTGATCATGCACTGATCCCGTGGCTCTCATGCACTGATCACGTGGCTGTCATGCACTGATCACGTGGATATCATGCACTGATCACGTGGCTGATCACACACGTATCACATGACTGATCATGCACTGATCACGTGGCTATCATGCACTGATCACGTGGCTATCATGCACTGATCACGTGGCTGATCAGGCAATGATCACGTAGCTACCATGTACTGGTCACGTGACTGATCATGCACTGATCACGTAATTGATCATGCACTGATCATGTGGCTGATCATGCACTGATCACGTGGCTGATCATACACTGATCACATAACTGATCATGCACTGATCACGTGACTGATCATGCACTGATCACGTGGCTATCATGCACTGATCACTTGGCTGGACATACACTGATCACGTGCCTGGTCATGCACTGATCACGTGGCTGATCATGCACTGATCACGTGACTGATCATGCACTGATCTCGTGTCTGATCATGCACTGATCACGTGGCTATCATGCACTGCTCACGTGGCTGATCATGCCATGATCACGCAGCTACCATGTACTGGTCACATGACTGATCATGCACTGATCACGTGACTGATCATGCAGTGATCACGTGGCTATCATGAACTACTCACGTGGCTGATCATGCAATGATCATGTAGCTACCATGTACAGGTCACGTGAATGATCATACACCCATCAGGTGACTGATCATGCACTGATCACGTGGCTATCATGCACTGATCACGAGACTGATCATGCACTGTTCACGTCTATATCATGCACTGATCACATGACTGCCCGTGCACTGATCACGTGGATGATCATACACTAATCTTGTGACAGATCATGCACTGATCACGTGGCTGATCATGCACTGATACCGTGACTGAGCATGGACTGATCACATGACTATCATGTAGTGATCACGTGACTTAATGGCGCTGATCATGTGACTGATCATGCGCTGATCATGTTTGCTATCATACACTGATCATGTGCCTCTGGAGGCAATAAACAAAGAGCTGAGTAGGCACGAATCAAACAGTCAGCAGGCAATAATCATGGAACTCAGGTGTGAGGAATCATGCTGCTCAGCTGGCAATAATCAAGCAGCTGAGCAGGCAGAATTACGCAGCACAGCTGGCAATTGTCAAGCAGATGACAGGCAGGAATCGTGCAGCTCAGCTGGCAATTGTCAAGCAGATGAGCAGACAGTAATCACGCAGCTCAGCAGGCCCAGATCACGTGACTGAGCATGCACTGTTCACGTGGCTGATCATACACTGATCACGTGATGATCATGCACTGATCACTTGGATATCATGCACTGATCACGTGGCTGATCATACACTGTTCACGTGTCTGACCATGCACTGATCACGTGGCTGATCATACACTGCTCACGTAACTGATCATGCACTGATCACGTGGCTATCATGCACTGATCACGTGGCTGAACATGCACTGTTCACGTGGCTGATCACACACCTGTCACGTGACATATCATGCACTGATCACGTGGCACTCATGCACTGATCACGTGGCTGATCATACTCTGCTCACGTAACTCATGCACACATCACGTGGCTATCATGCACTGCTCACGTGGCTCGTCATGGAATGATCACGTAGCAACCATATACTGGTAACGTGACTGATCATGCAAAGATCACGTAAATGATCATGCACTGTTCACGTGACTGATCATGTACTGATCACGTGACTGATCATGCACTGACCACGTGGCTATCATGCTCTGCTCACGTGGCTGATCATGCAACGATCACGTAGCAACCATGTACTGGTCACGTGACTGATCATGCACTGATCACGTAATTGATCCTGCACTGATCACGTGGCTCATCATGCACTGATCACGTGGCTGATCACACACTGTATCACGTGACTGATCATGCACTGATCACGTGGCTCTCATGCACTGATCACGTGGCTGTCATGCACTGATCACGTGGATATCATGCACTGATCACGTGGCTGATCACACACGTATCACATGACTGATCATGCACTGATCACGTGGCTATCATGCACTGATCACGTGGCTATCATGCACTGATCACGTGGCTGATCATGCAATGATCACGTAGCTACCATGTACTGGTCACGTGACTGATCATGCACTGATCACGTAATTGATCATGCACTGATCATGTGGCTGATCATGCACTGATCACGTGGCTGATCATACACTGATCACATAACTGATCATGCACTGATCACGTGACTGATCATGCACTGATCACGTGGCTATCATGCACTGATCACGTGGCTGACATACACTGATCACGTGCCTGGTCATGCACTGATCACGTGGCTGATCATGCACTGATCACGTGACTGATCATGCACTGATCTCGTGTCTGATCATGCACTGATCACGTGGCTATCATGCACTGCTCACGTGGCTGATCATGCATGATCACGCAGCTACCATGTACTGGTCACATGACTGATCATGCACTGATCACGTGACTGATCATGCACTGATCACGTGGCTATCATGCACTACTCACGTGGCTGATCATGCAATGATCATGTAGCTACCATGTACAGGTCACGTGAATGATCATACACCCATCAGGTGACTGATCATGCACTGATCACGTGGCTATCATGCACTGATCACGAGACTGATCATGCACTGTTCACGTCTATATCATGCACTGATCACATGACTGCCCGTGCACTGATCACGTGGATGATCATACACTAATCTTGTGACAGATCATGCACTGATCACGTGGCTGATCATGCACTGATACCGTGACTGAGCATGGACTGATCACATGACTATCATGTAGTGATCACGTGACTTAATGGCGCTGATCATGTGACTGATCATGCGCTGATCATGTTTGCTATCATACACTGATCATGTGCCTCTGGAGGCAATAAACAAAGAGCTGAGTAGGCACGAATCAAACAGTCAGCAGGCAATAATCATGGAACTCAGGTGTGAGGAATCATGCTGCTCAGCTGGCAATAATCAAGCAGCTGAGCAGGCAGGAATTACGCAGCACAGCTGGCAATTGTCAAGCAGATGACAGGCAGGAATCGTGCAGCTCAGCTGGCAATTGTCAAGCAGATGAGCAGACAGTAATCACGCAGCTCAGCAGGCCCAGATCACGTGACTGAGCATGCACTGTTCACGTGGCTGATCATACACTGATCACGTGATGATCATGCACTGATCACTTGGATATCATGCACTGATCACGTGGCTGATCATGCACTGATCACGTGGCTGATCATGCACTGATCACGTGGCTGATCACACACTGTCACGTGACATATCATGCACTGATCACGTGGCACTCATGCACTGATCACGTGGCTGATCATACTCTGCTCACGTAACTCATGCACACACATCACGTGGCTATCATGCACTGCTCACGTGGCTCGTCATGGAATGATCACGTAGCAACCATATACTGGTCACGTGACTGATCATGCAAAGATCACGTAAATGATCATGCACTGTTCACGTGACTGATCATGTACTGATCACGTGACTGATCATGCACTGATCACGTGGCTATCATGCTCTGCTCACGTGGCTGATCATGCAACGATCACGTAGCAACCATGTACTGGTCACGTGACTGATCATGCACTGATCACGTAATTGATCATGCACTGATCACGTGGCTCATCATGCACTGATCACGTGGCTGAACACACATGTATCACGTGACTGATCATGCACTGATCACGTGGCTCTCATGCACTGATCACGTGGCTATCATGCACTGATCACGTGGCTGATCACACACGTATCACATGACTGATCATGCACTGATCACGTGGCTATCATGCACTGATCACGTGGCTATCATGCACTGATCACGTGGCTGATCATGCAATGATCACGTAGCTACCATGTACTGGTCACGTGACTGATCATGCACTGATCACGTAATTGATCATGCACTGATCATGTGGCTGATCATGCACTGATCACGTGGCTGATCATGCACTGATCACATAACTGATCATGCACTGATCACGTGACTGATCATGCACTGATCACGTGGCTATCATGCACTGATCACTTGGCTGGACATACACTGATCACGTGCCTGGTCATGCACTGATCACGTGGCTGATCATGCACTGATCACGTGACTGATCATGCACTGATCACGTGTCTGATCATGCACTGATCACGTGGCTATCATGCACTGCTCACGTGGCTGATCATGCCATGATCACGCAGCTACCATGTACTGGTCACATGACTGATCATGCACTGATCACGTGACTGATCATGCAGTGATCACGTGGCTATCATGCACTACTCACGTGGCTGATCATGCAATGATCATGTAGCTACCATGTACAGGTCACGTGAATGATCATACACCCATCAGGTGACTGATCATGCACTGATCACGTGGCTATCATGCACTGATCACGAGACTGATCATGCACTGATCACGTCTATATCATGCACTGATCACATGACTGCCCGTGCACTGATCACGTGGATGATCATACACTAATCTTGTGACAGATCATGCACTGATCACGTGGCTGATCATGCACTGATACCGTGACTGAGCATGGACTGATCACATGACTATCATGTAGTCACGTGACTTAATGGCGCTGATCATGTGACTGATCATGCGCTGATCATGTTTGCTATCATACACTGATCATGTGCCTCTGGAGGCAATAAACAAAGAGCTGAGTAGGCACGAATCAAACAGTCAGCAGGCAATAATCATGGAACTCAGGTGTGAGGAATCATGCTGCTCAGCTGGCAATAATCAAGCAGCTGAGCAGGCAGGAATTACGCAGCACAGCTGGCAATTGTCAAGCAGATGACAGGCAGGAATCGTGCAGCTCAGCTGGCAATTGTCAAGCAGATGAGCAGACAGTAATCACGCAGCTCAGCAGGCCCAGATCACGTGACTGAGCATGCACTGTTCACGTGGCTGATCATACACTGATCACGTGATGATCATGCACTGATCACTTGGATATCATGCACTGATCACGTGGCTGATCATACACTGTTCACGTGTCTGACCATGCACTGATCACGTGGCTGATCATACACTGCTCACGTAACTGATCATGCACTGATCACGTGGCTATCATGCACTGATCACGTGGCTGAACATGCACTGTTCACGTGGCTGATCACACACCTGTCACGTGACATATCATGCACTGATCACGTGGCACTCATGCACTGATCACGTGGCTGATCATACTCTGCTCACGTAACTCATGCACACATCACGTGGCTATCATGCACTGCTCACGTGGCTCGTCATGGAATGATCACGTAGCAACCATATACTGGTCACGTGACTGATCATGCAAAGATCACGTAAATGATCATGCACTGTTCACGTGACTGATCATGTACTGATCACGTGACTGATCATGCACTGATCACGTGGCTATCATGCTCTGCTCACGTGGCTGATCATGCAGATCACGTAGCAACCATGTACTGGTCACGTGACTGATCATGCACTGATCACGTAATTGATCCTGCACTGATCACGTGGCTCATCATGCACTGATCACGTGGCTGATCACACATGTATCACGTGACTGATCATGCACTGATCACGTGGCTATCATGCACTGATCACGTGGCTGATCATGCACTGATCACGTGGATATCATGCACTGATCACGTGGCTGATCACACACGTATCACATGACTGATCATGCACTGATCACGTGGCTGATCATGCACTGATCACGTGGCTATCATGCACTGATCACGTGGCTGATCATGCATGATCACGTGCTACATGTACTGGTCACGTGACTGATCATGCACTGATCACGTAATTGATCATGCACTGATCACGTGGCTGATCATGCACTGATCACGTGGCTGATCATGCACTGATCACGTAACTGATCATGCACTGATCACGTGACTGATCATGCACTGATCACGTGGCTATCATGCACTGATCACGTGGCTGATCATACACTGATCACGTGCCTGATCATGCACTGATCACGTGGCTGATCATGCACTGATCACGTGACTGATCATGCACTGATCACGTGTCTGATCATGCACTGATCACGTGGCTATCATGCACTGCTCACGTGGCTGATCATGCATGATCACGCAGCTACCATGTACTGGTCACATGACTGATCATGCACTGATCACGTGACTGATCATGCAGTGATCACGTGGCTATCATGAACTACTCACGTGGCTGATCATGCAATGATCATGTAGCTACCATGTACAGGTCACGTGAATGATCATACACCCATCAGGTGACTGATCATGCACTGATCACGTGGCTATCATGCACGGATCACGAGACTGATCATGCACTGTTCACGTCTATATCATGCACTGATCACATGACTGCCCGTGCACTGATCATGTGGATGATCATACACTAATCTTGTGACAGATCATGCACTGATCACGTGGCTGATCATGCACTGATACCGTGACTGAGCATGGACTGATCACATGACTATCATGTAGTGATCACGTGACTTAATGGCGCTGATCATGTGACTGATCATGCGCTGATCATGTTTGCTATCATACACTGATCATGTGCCTCTGGAGGCAATAAACAAAGAGCTGAGTAGGCACGAATCAAACAGTCAGCAGGCAATAATCATGGAACACAGGTGTGAGGAATCATGCTGCTCAGCTGGCAATAATCAAGCAGCTGAGCAGGCAGGAATTACGCAGCACAGCTGGCAATTGTCAAGCAGATGAGCAGACAGTAATCACGCAGCTCAGCAGCCCAGATCACGTGACTGAGCATGCACTGTTCACGTGGCTGATCATACACTGATCACGTGATGATCATGCACTGATCACTTGGATATCATGCACTGATCACGTGGCTGATCATACACTGTTCACGTGTCTGACCATGCACTGATCACGTGGCTGATCATACACTGCTCACGTAACTGATCATGCACTGATCACGTGGCTATCATGCACTGATCACGTGGCTGAACATGCACTGTTCACGTGGCTGATCACACACCTGTCACGTGACATATCATGCACTGATCACGTGGCACTCATGCACTGATCACGTGGCTGATCATACTCTGCTCACGTAACTCATGCACACATCACGTGGCTATCATGCACTGCTCACGTGGCTCGTCATGGAATGATCACGTAGCAACCATATACTGGTCACGTGACTGATCATGCACTGATCACGTAAATGATCATGCACTGTTCACGTGACTGATCATGTACTGATCACGTGACTGATCATGCACTGATCACGTGGCTATCATGCTCTGCTCACGTGGCTGATCATGCAACGATCACGTAGCAACCATGTACTGGTCACGTGACTGATCATGCACTGATCACGTAATTGATCATGCACTGATCACGTGGCTCATCATGCACTGATCACGTGGCTGATCACACATGTATCACGTGACTGATCATGCACTGATCACGTGGCTCTCATGCACTGATCACGTGGCTGTCATGCACTGATCACGTGGATATCATGCACTGATCACGTGGCTGATCACACACGTATCACATGACTGATCATGCACTGATCACGTGGCTATCATGCACTGATCACGTGGCTATCATGCACTGATCACGTGGCTGATCCAATCACGTACTGGTGATCACGTGACTGATCATGCACTGATCACGTAATTGATCATGCACTGATCACGTGGCTGATCATGCACTGATCACGTGGCTGATCATGCACTGATCACGTAACTGATCATGCACTGATCACGTGACTGATCATGCACTGATCACGTGGCTATCATGCACTGATCACTTGGCTGACATACACTGATCACGTGGCATGCACTGATCACGTGGCACATGATGATCACGTGACTGATCATGCACTGATCACGTGTCTGATCATGCACTGATCACGTGACTGATCATGCACTGATCATCATGCACTGATCACGTGGCTATCATGCACTGCTCACGTGGCTGATCATGCCATGATCACGCAGCTACCATGTACTGGTCACATGACTGATCATGCACTGATCACGTGACTGATCATGCAGTGATCACGTGGCTATCATGCACTACTCACGTGGCTGATCATGCAATGATCATGTAGCTACCATGTACAGGTCACGTGAATGATCATACACCCATCAGGTGACTGATCATGCACTGATCACGTGGCTATCATGCACTGATCACGAGACTGATCATGCACTGTTCACGTCTATATCATGCACTGATCACATGACTGCCATGCACTGATCACGTGGATGATCATACACTAATCTTGTGACAGATCATGCACTGATCACGTGGCTGATCATGCACTGATACCGTGACTGAGCATGGACTGATCACATGACTATCATGTAGTGATCACGTGACTTAATGGCGCTGATCATGTGACTGATCATGCGCTGATCATGTTTGCTATCATACACTGATCATGTGCCTCTGGAGGCAATAAACAAAGAGCTGAGTAGGCACGAATCAAACAGTCAGCAGGCAATAATCATGGAACTCAGGTGTGAGGAATCATGCTGCTCAGCTGGCAATAATCAAGCAGCTGAGCAGGCAGGAATTACGCAGCACAGCTGGCAATTGTCAAGCAGATGACAGGCAGGAATCGTGCAGCTCAGCTGGCAATTGTCAAGCAGATGAGCAGACAGTAATCACGCAGCTCAGCAGGCCCAGATCACGTGACTGAGCATGCACTGTTCACGTGGCTGATCATACACTGATCACGTGATGATCATGCACTGATCACGGATATCATGCACTGATCACGTGGCTGATCATGCACTGATCACGTGGCTGACCATGCACTGATCACGTGGCTGATCACACACTGTCACGTGACATGATCATGCACTGATCACGTGGCACTCATGCACTGATCACGTGGCTGATCATCACTGCTCACGTAACTCATGCACACATCACGTGGCTATCATGCACTGCTCACGTGGCTGTCATGGAATGATCACGTAGCAACCATATACTGGTAACGTGACTGATCATGCACTGATCACGTAAATGATCATGCACTGATCACGTGACTGATCATGTACTGATCACGTGACTGATCATGCACTGATCACGTGGCTATCATGCTCTGCTCACGTGGCTGATCATGCAACGATCACGTAGCAACCATGTACTGGTCACGTGACTGATCATGCACTGATCACGTAATTGATCATGCACTGATCACGTGGCTCATCATGCACTGATCACGTGGCTGATCACACATGATCACGTGACTGATCATGCACTGATCACGTGGCTCTCATGCACTGATCACGTGGATATCATGCACTGATCACGTGGCTGATCATATCACTGATCATGCACTGATCACGTGGCTATCATGCACTGATCACGTGGCTATCATGCACTGATCACGTGGCTGATCATGCAATGATCACGTAGCTACCATGTACTGGTCACGTGACTGATCATGCACTGATCACGTAATTGATCATGCACTGATCATGTGGCTGATCATGCACTGATCACGTGGCTGATCATACACTGATCACGTAACTGATCATGCACTGATCACGTGACTGATCATGCACTGATCACGTGGCTATCATGCACTGATCACGTGGCTGACATACACTGATCACGTGCCTGATCATGCACTGATCACGTGGCTGATCATGCACTGATCACGTGACTGATCATGCACTGATCACGTGTCTGATCATGCACTGATCACGTGGCTATCATGCACTGCTCACGTGGCTGATCATGCCATGATCACGCAGCTACCATGTACTGGTCACATGACTGATCATGCACTGATCACGTGACTGATCATGCAGTGATCACGTGGCTATCATGCACTACTCACGTGGCTGATCATGCAATGATCATGTAGCTACCATGTACAGGTCACGTGAATGATCATACACCCATCAGGTGACTGATCATGCACTGATCACGTGGCTATCATGCACTGATCACGAGACTGATCATGCACTGTTCACGTCTATATCATGCACTGATCACATGACTGCCCATGCACTGATCACGTGGATGATCATACACTAATCTTGTGACAGATCATGCACTGATCACGTGGCTGATCATGCACTGATACCGTGACTGAGCATGGACTGATCACATGACTATCATGTAGTGATCACGTGACTTAATGGCGCTGATCATGTGACTGATCATGCGCTGATCATGTTTGCTATCATACACTGATCATGTGCCTCTGGAGGCAATAAACAAAGAGCTGAGTAGGCACGAATCAAACAGTCAGCAGGCAATAATCATGGAACTCAGGTGTGAGGAATCATGCTGCTCAGCTGGCAATAATCAAGCAGCTGAGCAGGCAGGAATTACGCAGCACAGCTGGCAATTGTCAAGCAGATGACAGGCAGGAATCGTGCAGCTCAGCTGGCAATTGTCAAGCAGATGAGCAGACAGTAATCACGCAGCTCAGCAGGCCCAGATCACGTGACTGAGCATGCACTGTTCACGTGGCTGATCATACACTGATCACGTGATGATCATGCACTGATCACTTGGATATCATGCACTGATCACGTGGCTGATCATACACTGTTCACGTGTCTGACCATGCACTGATCACGTGGCTGATCATACACTGCTCACGTAACTGATCATGCACTGATCACGTGGCTATCATGCACTGATCACGTGGCTGAACATGCACTGTTCACGTGGCTGATCACACACCTGTCACGTGACATATCATGCACTGATCACGTGGCACTCATGCACTGATCACGTGGCTGATCATACTCTGCTCACGTAACTCATGCACACATCACGTGGCTATCATGCACTGCTCACGTGGCTCGTCATGGAATGATCACGTAGCAACCATATACTGGTCACGTGACTGATCATGCACAGATCACGTAAATGATCATGCACTGTTCACGTGACTGATCATGTACTGATCACGTGACTGATCATGCACTGATCACGTGGCTATCATGCACTGCTCACGTGGCTGATCATGCAACGATCACGTAGCAACCATGTACTGGTCACGTGACTGATCATGCACTGATCACGTAATTGATCCTGCACTGATCACGTGGCTCATCATGCACTGATCACGTGGCTGATCACACATGTATCACGTGACTGATCATGCACTGATCACGTGGCTCTCATGCACTGATCACGTGGCTGTCATGCACTGATCACGTGGATATCATGCACTGATCACGTGGCTGATCACACACGTATCACGTGACTGATCATGCACTGATCACGTGGCTATCATGCACTGATCACGTGGCTATCATGCACTGATCACGTGGCTGATCATGCAATGATCACGTAGCTATCATGTACTGATCACGTGACTGATCATGCACTGATCACGTGGCTGATCATGCACTGATCACGTGGCTGATCATGCACTGATCACGTGGCTGATCATGCACTGATCACATAACTGATCATGCACTGATCACGTGACTGATCATGCACTGATCACGTGGCTATCATGCACTGATCACGTGGCTGATCATACACTGATCACGTGCCTGGTCATGCACTGATCACGTGGCTGATCATGCACTGATCACGTGACTGATCATGCACTGATCACGTGACTGATCATGCACTGATCACGTGGCTATCATGCACTGCTCACGTGGCTGATCATGCATGATCACGCAGCTACCATGTACTGGTCACATGACTGATCATGCACTGATCACGTGACTGATCATGCACTGATCACGTGGCTATCATGCACTACTCACGTGGCTGATCATGCAATGATCATGTAGCTACCATGTACAGGTCACGTGAATGATCATACACCCATCAGGTGACTGATCATGCACTGATCACGTGGCTATCATGCACTGATCACGTGACTGATCATGCACTGATCACGTCTATATCATGCACTGATCACATGACTGCCCATGCACTGATCACGTGGATGATCATACACTAATCTTGTGACAGATCATGCACTGATCACGTGGCTGATCATGCACTGATACCGTGACTGAGCATGGACTGATCACATGACTATCATGTAGTGATCACGTGACTTAATGGCGCTGATCATGTGACTGATCATGCGCTGATCATGTTTGCTATCATACACTGATCATGTGCCTCTGGAGGCAATAAACAAAGAGCTGAGTAGGCACGAATCAAACAGTCAGCAGGCAATAATCATGGAACTCAGGTGTGAGGAATCATGCTGCTCAGCTGGCAATAATCAAGCAGCTGAGCAGGCAGGAATTACGCAGCACAGCTGGCAATTGTCAAGCAGATGAGCAGACAGTAATCACGCAGCTCAGCAGGCCCAGATCACGTGACTGAGCATGCACTGTTCACGTGGCTGATCATACACTGATCACGTGATGATCATGCACTGATCACTTGGATATCATGCACTGATCACGTGGCTGATCATACACTGTTCACGTGTCTGACCATGCACTGATCACGTGGCTGATCATACACTGCTCACGTAACTGATCATGCACTGATCACGTGGCTATCATGCACTGATCACGTGGCTGAACATGCACTGTTCACGTGGCTGATCACACACTGTCACGTGACATATCATGCACTGATCACGTGGCACTCATGCACTGATCACGTGGCTGATCATACTCTGCTCACGTAACTCATGCACACATCACGTGGCTATCATGCACTGCTCACGTGGCTCGTCATGGAATGATCACGTAGCAACCATATACTGGTCACGTGACTGATCATGCAAAGATCACGTAAATGATCATGCACTGTTCACGTGACTGATCATGTACTGATCACGTGACTGATCATGCACTGATCACGTGGCTATCATGCACTGCTCACGTGGCTGATCATGCAACGATCACGTGGCAACCATGTACTGGTCACGTGACTGATCATGCACTGATCACGTAATTGATCCTGCACTGATCACGTGGCTCATCATGCACTGATCACGTGGCTGATCACACATGTATCACGTGACTGATCATGCACTGATCACGTGGCTCTCATGCACTGATCACGTGGCTGTCATGCACTGATCACGTGGATATCATGCACTGATCACGTGGCTGATCACACACGTATCACATGACTGATCATGCACTGATCACGTGGCTATCATGCACTGATCACGTGGCTATCATGCACTGATCACGTGGCTGATCATGCAATGATCACGTAGCTACCATGTACTGGTCACGTGACTGATCATGCACTGATCACGTAATTGATCATGCACTGATCACGTGGCTGATCATGCACTGATCACGTGGCTGATCATGCACTGATCACGTAACTGATCATGCACTGATCACGTGACTGATCATGCACTGATCACGTGGCTATCATGCACTGATCACGTGGCTGATCATACACTGATCACGTGCCTGATCATGCACTGATCACGTGGCTGATCATGCACTGATCACGTGACTGATCATGCACTGATCACGTGGCTGATCATGCACTGATCACGTGACTGATCATGCACTGATCACGTGACTGATCATGCACTGATCACGTGGCTATCATGCACTGCTCACGTGGCTGATCATGCATGATCACGCAGCTACCATGTACTGGTCACATGACTGATCATGCACTGATCACGTGACTGATCATGCAGTGATCACGTGGCTATCATGCACTACTCACGTGGCTGATCATGCAATGATCATGTAGCTACCATGTACAGGTCACGTGAATGATCATACACCCATCAGGTGACTGATCATGCACTGATCACGTGGCTATCATGCACTGATCACGAGACTGATCATGCACTGATCACGTCTATATCATGCACTGATCACATGACTGCCCATGCACTGATCACGTGGATGATCATACACTAATCATGTGACAGATCATGCACTGATCACGTGGCTGATCATGCACTGATACCGTGACTGAGCATGGACTGATCACATGACTATCATGTAGTGATCACGTGACTTAATGGCGCTGATCATGTGACTGATCATGCGCTGATCATGTTTGCTATCATACACTGATCATGTGCCTCTGGAGGCAATAAACAAAGAGCTGAGTAGGCACGAATCAAACAGTCAGCAGGCAATAATCATGGAACTCAGGTGTGAGGAATCATGCTGCTCAGCTGGCAATAATCAAGCAGCTGAGCAGGCAGGAATCGCAGCACAGCTGGCAATTGTCAAGCAGATGACAGGCAGGAATCGTGCAGCTCAGCTGGCAATTGTCAAGCAGATGAGCAGACAGTAATCACGCAGCTCAGCAGGCCCAGATCACGTGACTGAGCATGCACTGTTCACGTGGCTGATCATACACTGATCACGTGATGATCATGCACTGATCACTTGGATATCATGCACTGATCACGTGGCTGATCATACACTGTTCACGTGTCTGACCATGCACTGATCACGTGGCTGATCATACACTGCTCACGTAACTGATCATGCACTGATCACGTGGCTATCATGCACTGATCACGTGGCTGAACATGCACTGTTCACGTGGCTGATCACACACCTGTCACGTGACATATCATGCACTGATCACGTGGCACTCATGCACTGATCACGTGGCTGATCATACTCTGCTCACGTAACTCATGCACACATCACGTGGCTATCATGCACTGCTCACGTGGCTCGTCATGGAATGATCACGTAGCAACCATATACTGGTCACGTGACTGATCATGCACTGATCACGTAAATGATCATGCACTGTTCACGTGACTGATCATGTACTGATCACGTGACTGATCATGCACTGATCACGTGGCTATCATGCACTGCTCACGTGGCTGATCATGCAACGATCACGTAGCAACCATGTACTGGTCACGTGACTGATCATGCACTGATCACGTAATTGATCATGCACTGATCACGTGGCTCATCATGCACTGATCACGTGGCTGATCACACATGATCACGTGACTGATCATGCACTGATCACGTGGCTCTCATGCACTGATCACGTGGCTGTCATGCACTGATCACGTGGATATCATGCACTGATCACGTGGCTGATCACACACGTATCACATGACTGATCATGCACTGATCACGTGGCTATCATGCACTGATCACGTGGCTATCATGCACTGATCACGTGGCTGATCATGCACTGATCACGTAGCTATCATGCACTGATCACGTGACTGATCATGCACTGATCACGTAATTGATCATGCACTGATCACGTGGCTGATCATGCACTGATCACGTGGCTGATCATGCACTGATCACGTGGCTGATCATGCACTGATCACGTGGCTGATCATGCACTGATCACGTGACTGATCATGCACTGATCACGTGTCTGATCATGCACTGATCACGTGGCTATCATGCACTGCTCACGTGGCTGATCATGCATGATCACGCAGCTACCATGTACTGGTCACGTGACTGATCATGCACTGATCACGTGACTGATCATGCAGTGATCACGTGGCTATCATGCACTACTCACGTGGCTGATCATGCAATGATCATGTAGCTACCATGTACAGGTCACGTGAATGATCATACACCCATCAGGTGACTGATCATGCACTGATCACGTGGCTATCATGCACTGATCACGAGACTGATCATGCACTGATCACGTCTATATCATGCACTGATCACATGACTGCCCATGCACTGATCACGTGGATGATCATACACTAATCATGTGACAGATCATGCACTGATCACGTGGCTGATCATGCACTGATACCGTGACTGAGCATGGACTGATCACATGACTATCATGTAGTGATCACGTGACTTAATGGCGCTGATCATGTGACTGATCATGCGCTGATCATGTTTGCTATCATACACTGATCATGTGCCTCTGGAGGCAATAAACAAAGAGCTGAGTAGGCACGAATCAAACAGTCAGCAGGCAATAATCATGGAACTCAGGTGAGGAATCATGCTGCTCAGCTGGCAATAATCAAGCAGCTGAGCAGGCAGGAATTACGCAGCACAGCTGGCAATTGTCAAGCAGATGACAGGCAGGAATCGTGCAGCTCAGCTGGCAATTGTCAAGCAGATGAGCAGACAGTAATCACGCAGCTCAGCAGGCCCAGATCACGTGACTGAGCATGCACTGTTCACGTGGCTGATCATACACTGATCACGTGATGATCATGCACTGATCACTTGGATATCATGCACTGATCACGTGGCTGATCATACACTGTTCACGTGTCTGACCATGCACTGATCACGTGGCTGATCATACACTGCTCACGTAACTGATCATGCACTGATCACGTGGCTATCATGCACTGATCACGTGGCTGAACATGCACTGTTCACGTGGCTGATCACACACCTGTCACGTGACATATCATGCACTGATCACGTGGCACTCATGCACTGATCACGTGGCTGATCATACTCTGCTCACGTAACTCATGCACACATCACGTGGCTATCATGCACTGCTCACGTGGCTCGTCATGGAATGATCACGTAGCAACCATATACTGATCATGCAAAGATCACGTAAATGATCATGCACTGTTCACGTGACTGATCATGTACTGATCACGTGACTGATCATGCACTGATCACGTGGCTATCATGCTCTGCTCACGTGGCTGATCATGCAACGATCACGTAGCAACCATGTACTGGTCACGTGACTGATCATGCACTGATCACGTAATTGATCCTGCACTGATCACGTGGCTCATCATGCACTGATCACGTGGCTGATCACACATGTATCACGTGACTGATCATGCACTGATCACGTGGCTCTCATGCACTGATCACGTGGCTGTCATGCACTGATCACGTGGATATCATGCACTGATCACGTGGCTGATCACACACGTATCACATGACTGATCATGCACTGATCACGTGGCTATCATGCACTGATCACGTGGCTATCATGCACTGATCACGTGGCTGATCATGCAATGATCACGTAGCTACCATGTACTGGTCACGTGACTGATCATGCACTGATCACGTAATTGATCATGCACTGATCATGTGGCTGATCATGCACTGATCACGTGGCTGATCATACACTGATCACGTAACTGATCATGCACTGATCACGTGACTGATCATGCACTGATCACGTGGCTATCATGCACTGATCACGTGGCTGATCATGCACTGATCACGTGACTGATCATGCACTGATCACGTGGCTGATCATGCACTGATCACGTGACTGATCATGCACTGATCACGTGGCTGATCATGCACTGATCACGTGACTGATCATGCACTGATCACGTGACTGATCATGCACTGATCACGTGGCTATCATGCACTGCTCACGTGGCTGATCATGCATGATCACGCAGCTACCATGTACTGGTCACATGACTGATCATGCACTGATCACGTGACTGATCATGCACTGATCACGTGGCTATCATGCACTACTCACGTGGCTGATCATGCAATGATCATGTAGCTACCATGTACAGGTCACGTGAATGATCATACACCCATCAGGTGACTGATCATGCACTGATCACGTGGCTATCATGCACTGATCACGTGACTGATCATGCACTGATCACGTCTATATCATGCACTGATCACATGACTGCCCATGCACTGATCACGTGGATGATCATACACTGATCTTGTGACAGATCATGCACTGATCACGTGGCTGATCATGCACTGATACCGTGACTGAGCATGGACTGATCACATGACTATCATGTAGTGATCACGTGACTTAATGGCGCTGATCATGTGACTGATCATGCGCTGATCATGTTTGCTATCATACACTGATCATGTGCCTCTGGAGGCAATAAACAAAGAGCTGAGTAGGCACGAATCAAACAGTCAGCAGGCAATAATCATGGAACTCAGGTGTGAGGAATCATGCTGCTCAGCTGGCAATAAGCAGCTGAGCAGGCAGGAATTACGCAGCACAGCTGGCAATTGTCAAGCAGATGACAGGCAGGAATCGTGCAGCTCAGCTGGCAATTGTCAAGCAGATGAGCAGACAGTAATCACGCAGCTCAGCAGGCCCAGATCACGTGACTGAGCATGCACTGTTCACGTGGCTGATCATACACTGATCACGTGATGATCATGCACTGATCACTTGGATATCATGCACTGATCACGTGGCTGATCATACACTGTTCACGTGTCTGACCATGCACTGATCACGTGGCTGATCATACACTGCTCACGTAACTGATCATGCACTGATCACGTGGCTATCATGCACTGATCACGTGGCTGATCATGCACTGATCACGTGGCTGATCACACACTGTCACGTGACATATCATGCACTGATCACGTGGCTGATCATGCACTGATCACGTGGCTGATCATACATGATCACGTGACTGATCATGCACTGATCACGTGGCTATCATGCACTGATCACGTGGCTGATCATGCACTGATCACGTATCATGCACTGATCACGTGGCTGATCATGCACTATCACGTGACTGATCATGCACTGATCACGTGGCTGATCATGCACTGATCACGTGGCTGATCATGCACTGATCACGTGGCTGATCACACACTGTCACGTGACTATCATGCACTGATCACGTGGCACTCATGCACTGATCACGTGGCTGATCATGCACTGATCACGTAACTCATGCACACATCACGTGGCTATCATGCACTGATCACGTGGCTGATCATGCAATGATCACGTAGCTACCATATACTGGTCACGTGACTGATCATGCACTGATCACGTAAATGATCATGCACTGATCACGTGACTGATCATGCACTGATCACGTGACTGATCATGCACTGATCACGTGGCTATCATGCACTGCTCACGTGGCTGATCATGCACGATCACGTAGCAACCATGTACTGGTCACGTGACTGATCATGCACTGATCACGTAATTGATCATGCACTGATCACGTGGCTGATCATGCACTGATCACGTGGCTGATCACACATGATCACGTGACTGATCATGCACTGATCACGTGGCTCTCATGCACTGATCACGTGGCTGTCATGCACTGATCACGTGGATATCATGCACTGATCACGTGGCTGATCACACACGTATCACATGACTGATCATGCACTGATCACGTGGCTATCATGCACTGATCACGTGGCTATCATGCACTGATCACGTGGCTGATCATGCAATGATCACGTAGCTACCATGTACTGTCACGTGACTGATCATGCACTGATCACGTAATTGATCATGCACTGATCACGTGGCTGATCATGCACTGATCACGTGGCTGATCATACACTGATCACGTAACTGATCATGCACTGATCACGTGACTGATCATGCACTGATCACGTGGCTATCATGCACTGATCACGTGGCTGACATACACTGATCACGTGCCTGGTCATGCACTGATCACGTGGCTGATCATGCACTGATCACGTGACTGATCATGCACTGATCACGTGTGATCATGCACTGATCACGTGGCTATCATGCACTGCTCACGTGGCTGATCATGCCATGATCACGCAGCTACCATGTACTGGTCACATGACTGATCATGCACTGATCACGTGACTGATCATGCAGTGATCACGTGGCTATCATGCACTACTCACGTGGCTGATCATGCAATGATCATGTAGCTACCATGTACAGGTCACGTGAATGATCATACACCCATCAGGTGACTGATCATGCACTGATCACGTGGCTATCATGCACTGATCACGAGACTGATCATGCACTGATCACGTCTATATCATGCACTGATCACATGACTGCCCATGCACTGATCACGTGGATGATCATACACTAATCATGTGACAGATCATGCACTGATCACGTGGCTGATCATGCACTGATACCGTGACTGAGCATGGACTGATCACATGACTATCATGTAGTGATCACGTGACTTAATGGCGCTGATCATGTGACTGATCATGCGCTGATCATGTTTGCTATCATACACTGATCATGTGCCTCTGGAGGCAATAAACAAAGAGCTGAGTAGGCACGAATCAAACAGTCAGCAGGCAATAATCATGGAACTCAGGTGTGAGGAATCATGCTGCTCAGCTGGCAATAATCAAGCAGCTGAGCAGGCAGGAATTACGCAGCACAGCTGGCAATTGTCAAGCAGATGACAGGCAGGAATCGTGCAGCTCAGCTGGCAATTGTCAAGCAGATGAGCAGACAGTAATCACGCAGCTCAGCAGGCCCAGATCACGTGACTGAGCATGCACTGTTCACGTGGCTGATCATACACTGATCACGTGATGATCATGCACTGATCACTTGGATATCATGCACTGATCACGTGGCTGATCATACACTGTTCACGTGTCTGACCATGCACTGATCACGTGGCTGATCATACACTGCTCACGTAACTGATCATGCACTGATCACGTGGCTATCATGCACTGATCACGTGGCTGAACATGCACTGTTCACGTGGCTGATCACACACCTGTCACGTGACATATCATGCACTGATCACGTGGCACTCATGCACTGATCACGTGGCTGATCATACTCTGCTCACGTAACTCATGCACACATCACGTGGCTATCATGCACTGCTCACGTGGCTCGTCATGGAATGATCACGTAGCAACCATATACTGGTCACGTGACTGATCATGCAAAGATCACGTAAATGATCATGCACTGTTCACGTGACTGATCATGTACTGATCACGTGACTGATCATGCACTGATCACGTGGCTATCATGCTCTGCTCACGTGGCTGATCATGCAACGATCACGTAGCAACCATGTACTGGTCACGTGACTGATCATGCACTGATCACGTAATTGATCCTGCACTGATCACGTGGCTCATCATGCACTGATCACGTGGCTGATCACACATGTATCACGTGACTGATCATGCACTGATCACGTGGCTCTCATGCACTGATCACGTGGCTGTCATGCACTGATCACGTGGATATCATGCACTGATCACGTGGCTGATCACACACGTATCACATGACTGATCATGCACTGATCACGTGGCTATCATGCACTGATCACGTGGCTATCATGCACTGATCACGTGGCTGATCATGCAATGATCACGTAGCTACCATGTACTGGTCACGTGACTGATCATGCACTGATCACGTAATTGATCATGCACTGATCATGTGGCTGATCATGCACTGATCACGTGGCTGATCATACACTGATCACGTAACTGATCATGCACTGATCACGTGACTGATCATGCACTGATCACGTGGCTATCATGCACTGATCACGTGGCTGACATACACTGATCACGTGCCTGGTCATGCACTGATCACGTGGCTGATCATGCACTGATCACGTGACTGATCATGCACTGATCACGTGTCTGATCATGCACTGATCACGTGGCTATCATGCACTGCTCACGTGGCTGATCATGCATGATCACGCCTACCATGTACTGGTCACATGACTGATCATGCACTGATCACGTGACTGATCATGCAGTGATCACGTGGCTATCATGCACTACTCACGTGGCTGATCATGCAATGATCATGTAGCTACCATGTACAGGTCACGTGAATGATCATACACCCATCAGGTGACTGATCATGCACTGATCACGTGGCTATCATGCACTGATCACGAGACTGATCATGCACTGATCACGTCTATATCATGCACTGATCACATGACTGCCATGCACTGATCACGTGGATGATCATACACTAATCTTGTGACAGATCATGCACTGATCACGTGGCTGATCATGCACTGATACCGTGACTGAGCATGGACTGATCACATGACTATCATGTAGTGATCACGTGACTTAATGGCGCTGATCATGTGACTGATCATGCGCTGATCATGTTTGCTATCATACACTGATCATGTGCCTCTGGAGGCAATAAACAAAGAGCTGAGTAGGCACGAATCAAACAGTCAGCAGGCAATAATCATGGAACTCAGGTGTGAGGAATCATGCTGCTCAGCTGGCAATAATCAAGCAGCTGAGCAGGCAGAATTACGCAGCACAGCTGGCAATTGTCAAGCAGATGACAGGCAGGAATCGTGCAGCTCAGCTGGCAATTGTCAAGCAGATGAGCAGACAGTAATCACGCAGCTCAGCAGGCCCAGATCACGTGACTGAGCATGCACTGTTCACGTGGCTGATCATACACTGATCACGTGATGATCATGCACTGATCACTTGGATATCATGCACTGATCACGTGGCTGATCATGCACTGATCACGTGGCTGAACATGCACTGATCACGTGGCTGATCACACACTGTCACGTGACATATCATGCACTGATCACGTGGCACTCATGCACTGATCACGTGGCTGATCATACACTGCTCACGTAACTCATGCACACATCACGTGGCTATCATGCACTGCTCACGTGGCTCGTCATGGAATGATCACGTAGCTACCATATACTGAACGTGACTGATCATGCACAGATCACGTATGATCATGCACTGTTCACGTGACTGATCATGCACTGATCACGTGACTGATCATGCACTGATCACGTGGCTATCATGCTCTGCTCACGTGGCTGATCATGCACGATCACGTGCAACCATGTACTGGTCACGTGACTGATCATGCACTGATCACGTAATTGATCATGCACTGATCACGTGGCTCATCATGCACTGATCACGTGGCTGATCACACATGTATCACGTGACTGATCATGCACTGATCACGTGGCTCTCATGCACTGATCACGTGGCTGTCATGCACTGATCACGTGGATATCATGCACTGATCACGTGGCTGATCACACACGTATCACATGACTGATCATGCACTGATCACGTGGCTATCATGCACTGATCACGTGGCTGATCATGCACTGATCACGTGGCTGATCATGCACTGATCACGTGGCTACCATGTACTGTCACGTGACTGATCATGCACTGATCACGTAATTGATCATGCACTGATCACGTGGCTGATCATGCACTGATCACGTGGCTGATCATGCACTGATCACATAACTGATCATGCACTGATCACGTGACTGATCATGCACTGATCACGTGGCTATCATGCACTGATCACGTGGCTGATCATGCACTGATCACGTGCCTGATCATGCACTGATCACGTGGCTGATCATGCACTGATCACGTGACTGATCATGCACTGATCACGTGTCTGATCATGCACTGATCACGTGGCTATCATGCACTGATCACGTGGCTGATCATGCACTGATCACAGCTACCATGTACTGGTCACATGACTGATCATGCACTGATCACGTGACTGATCATGCACTGATCACGTGGCTATCATGCACTACTCACGTGGCTGATCATGCAATGATCATGTAGCTACCATGTACAGGTCACGTGAATGATCATACACCCATCAGGTGACTGATCATGCACTGATCACGTGGCTATCATGCACTGATCACGGACTGATCATGCACTGATCACGTCTATATCATGCACTGATCACATGACTGCCCATGCACTGATCACGTGGATGATCATACACTAATCTTGTGACAGATCATGCACTGATCACGTGGCTGATCATGCACTGATACCGTGACTGAGCATGGACTGATCACATGACTATCATGTAGTGATCACGTGACTTAATGGCGCTGATCATGTGACTGATCATGCGCTGATCATGTTTGCTATCATACACTGATCATGTGCCTCTGGAGGCAATAAACAAAGAGCTGAGTAGGCACGAATCAAACAGTCAGCAGGCAATAATCATGGAACTCAGGTGTGAGGAATCATGCTGCTCAGCTGGCAATAATCAAGCAGCTGAGCAGGCAGGAATTACGCAGCACAGCTGGCAATTGTCAAGCAGATGACAGGCAGGAATCGTGCAGCTCAGCTGGCAATTGTCAAGCAGATGAGCAGACAGTAATCACGCAGCTCAGCAGGCCCAGATCACGTGACTGAGCATGCACTGTTCACGTGGCTGATCATACACTGATCACGTGATGATCATGCACTGATCACTTGGATATCATGCACTGATCACGTGGCTGATCATACACTGTTCACGTGTCTGACCATGCACTGATCACGTGGCTGATCATACACTGCTCACGTAACTGATCATGCACTGATCACGTGGCTATCATGCACTGATCACGTGGCTGATCATGCACTGTTCACGTGGCTGATCACACACCTGTCACGTGACATATCATGCACTGATCACGTGGCACTCATGCACTGATCACGTGGCTGATCATACTCTGCTCACGTAACTCATGCACATCACGTGGCTATCATGCACTGCTCACGTGGCTCGTCATGGAATGATCACGTAGCAACCATATACTGGTCACGTGACTGATCATGCAAAGATCACGTAAATGATCATGCACTGATCACGTGACTGATCATGCACTGATCACGTGACTGATCATGCACTGATCACGTGGCTATCATGCACTGCTCACGTGGCTGATCATGCAATGATCACGTAGCAACCATGTACTGGTCACGTGACTGATCATGCACTGATCACGTAATTGATCCTGCACTGATCACGTGGCTCATCATGCACTGATCACGTGGCTGATCACACATGATCACGTGACTGATCATGCACTGATCACGTGGCTCTCATGCACTGATCACGTGGCTGATCATGCACTGATCACGTGGATATCATGCACTGATCACGTGGCTGATCACACACGTATCACATGACTGATCATGCACTGATCACGTGGCTATCATGCACTGATCACGTGGCTATCATGCACTGATCACGTGACTGATCATGCACTGATCACGTCTATATCATGCACTGATCACGTGACTGATCATGCACTGATCACGTAATTGATCATGCACTGATCATGTGGCTGATCATGCACTGATCACGTGGCTGATCATGCACTGATCACGTGACTGATCATGCACTGATCACGTGACTGATCATGCACTGATCACGTGGCTATCATGCACTGATCACGTGGCTGACATGCACTGATCACGTGCCTGATCATGCACTGATCACGTGACTGATCATGCACTGATCACGTGACTGATCATGCACTGATCACGTGGCTATCATGCACTGATCACGTGGCTGATCATGCACTGATCACGTGCAACCATGCACTGATCACGTGACTGATCATGCACTGATCACGTAACTGATCATGCACTGATCACGTGGCTGATCATGCACTGATCACGTGGCTGATCATGCACTGATCACGTGACTGATCATGCACTGATCACGTGGCTGATCATGCACTGATCACGTGGCTGATCATGCACTGATCACGTGGCTATCATGCACTGATCACGTGGCTGATCACACACTATCACGTGACTGATCATGCACTGATCACGTGGCTCTCATGCACTGATCACGTGGCTGATCATGCACTGATCACGTGGATATCATGCACTGATCGTGGCTGATCACACTATCACGTGACTGATCATGCACTGATCACGTGGCTATCATGCACTGATCACGTGGCTATCATGCACTGATCACGTGGCTGATCATGCAATGATCACGTAGCTACCATGTACTGGTCACGTGACTGATCATGCACTGATCACGTAATTGATCATGCACTGATCACGTGGCTGATCATGCACTGATCACGTGGCTGATCATGCACTGATCACGTGACTGATCATGCACTGATCACGTGACTGATCATGCACTGATCACGTGGCTATCATGCACTGATCACGTGGCTGATCATGCACTGATCACGTGCCTGATCATGCACTGATCACGTGGCTGATCATGCACTGATCACGTGGCTATCATGCACTGCTCACGTGGCTGATCATGCATGATCACGCTACCATGTACTGGTCACATGACTGATCATGCACTGATCACGTGACTGATCATGCAGTGATCACGTGGCTATCATGCACTACTCACGTGGCTGATCATGCAATGATCATGTAGCTACCATGTACAGGTCACGTGAATGATCATACACCCATCAGGTGACTGATCATGCACTGATCACGTGGCTATCATGCACTGATCACGAGACTGATCATGCACTGATCACGTCTATATCATGCACTGATCACATGACTGCCATGCACTGATCACGTGGATGATCATACACTAATCTTGTGACAGATCATGCACTGATCACGTGGCTGATCATGCACTGATACCGTGACTGAGCATGGACTGATCACATGACTATCATGTAGTGATCACGTGACTTAATGGCGCTGATCATGTGACTGATCATGCGCTGATCATGTTTGCTATCATACACTGATCATGTGCCTCTGGAGGCAATAAACAAAGAGCTGAGTAGGCACGAATCAAACAGTCAGCAGGCAATAATCATGGAACTCAGGTGTGAGGAATCATGCTGCTCAGCTGGCAATAATCAAGCAGCTGAGCAGGCAGGAATTACGCAGCACAGCTGGCAATTGTCAAGCAGATGACAGGCAGGAATCGTGCAGCTCAGCTGGCAATTGTCAAGCAGATGAGCAGACAGTAATCACGCAGCTCAGCAGGCCCAGATCACGTGACTGAGCATGCACTGTTCACGTGGCTGATCATACACTGATCACGTGATGATCATGCACTGATCACTTGGATATCATGCACTGATCACGTGGCTGATCATACACTGTTCACGTGTCTGACCATGCACTGATCACGTGGCTGATCATACACTGCTCACGTAACTGATCATGCACTGATCGCGTGGCTATCATGCACTGATCACGTGGCTGAACATGCACTGTTCACGTGGCTGATCACACACCTGTCACGTGACATATCATGCACTGATCACGTGGCACTCATGCACTGATCACGTGGCTGATCATACTCTGCTCACGTAACTCATGCACACATCACGTGGCTATCATGCACTGCTCACGTGGCTCGTCATGGAATGATCGCGTAGCAACCATATACTGGTCACGTGACTGATCATGCACAGATCACGTAAATGATCATGCACTGTTCACGTGACTGATCATGTACTGATCACGTGACTGATCATGCACTGATCACGTGGCTATCATGCACTGATCACGTGGCTGATCATGCACGATCACGTAGCAACCATGTACTGGTCACGTGACTGATCATGCACTGATCACGTAATTGATCCTGCACTGATCACGTGGCTCATCATGCACTGATCACGTGGCTGATCACACATGTATCACGTGACTGATCATGCACTGATCACGTGGCTATCATGCACTGATCACGTGGCTGATCATGCACTGATCACGTGGATATCATGCACTGATCACGTGGCTGATCACACGCTATCACGTGACTGATCATGCACTGATCACGTGGCTATCATGCACTGATCACGTGGCTATCATGCACTGATCACGTGGCTGATCATGCACTGATCACGTAGCTACCATGTACTGGTCACGTGACTGATCATGCACTGATCACGTGGCTGATCATGCACTGATCATGTGGCTGATCATGCACTGATCACGTGGCTGATCATACACTGATCACGTGACTGATCATGCACTGATCACGTGGCTATCATGCACTGATCACGTGACTGATCATGCACTGATCACGTCTATATCATGCACTGATCACATGACTGCCCATGCACTGATCACGTGGATGATCATACACTAATCTTGTGACAGATCATGCACTGATCACGTGGCTGATCATGCACTGATACCGTGACTGAGCATGGACTGATCACATGACTATCATGTAGTGATCACGTGACTTAATGGCGCTGATCATGTGACTGATCATGCACTGATCATGTTTGCTATCATACACTGATCATGTGCCTCTGGAGGCAATAAACAAAGAGCTGAGTAGGCACGATCAAACAGTCAGCAGGCAATAATCATGGAACTCAGGTGTGAGGAATCATGCTGCTCAGCTGGCAATAATCAAGCAGCTGAGCAGGCAGGAATTACGCAGCACAGCTGGCAATTGTCAAGCAGATGACAGGCAGGAATCGTGCAGCTCAGCTGGCAATTGTCAAGCAGATGAGCAGACAGTAATCACGCAGCTCAGCAGGCCCAGATCACGTGACTGAGCATGCACTGTTCACGTGGCTGATCATACACTGATCACGTGATGATCATGCACTGATCACTTGGATATCATGCACTGATCACGTGGCTGATCATGCACTGTTCACGTGTCTGACCATGCACTGATCACGTGGCTGATCATACACTGCTCACGTAACTGATCATGCACTGATCACGTGGCTATCATGCACTGATCACGTGGCTGAACATGCACTGTTCGCGTGGCTGATCACACACCTGTCACGTGACATATCATGCACTGATCACGTGGCACTCATGCACTGATCACGTGGCTGATCATACTCTGCTCACGAACTCATGCACACATCACGTGGCTATCATGCACTGCTCACGTGGCTCGTCATGGAATGATCCGTAGCAACCATATACTGGTCACGTGACTGATCATGCAAAGATCACGTAAATGATCATGCACTGTTCACGTGACTGATCATGTACTGATCACGTGACTGATCATGCACTGATCACGTGGCTATCATGCTCTGCTCACGTGGCTGATCATGCAACGATCACGTGCAACCATGTACTGGTCACGTGACTGATCATGCACTGATCACGATTGATCCTGCACTGATCACGTGGCTCATCATGCACTGATCACGTGGCTGATCACACATGTATCACGTGACTGATCATGCACTGATCAGTGGCTCTCATGCACTGATCACGTGGCTGTCATGCACTGATCGCGTGGATATCATGCACTGATCATGTGGCTGATCACACACGTATCACATGACTGATCATGCACTGATCACGTGGCTATCATGCACTGATCACGTGGCTATCATGCACTGATCACGTGGCTGATCATGCAATGATCACGTAGCTACCATGTACTGGTCACGTGACTGATCATGCACTGATCACGTAATTGATCATGCACTGATCATGTGGCTGATCATGCACTGATCACGTGGCTGATCATGCACTGATCACATGACTGATCATGCACTGATCACGTGACTGATCATGCACTGATCACGTGGCTATCATGCACTGATCACGTGGCTGACATACACTGATCACGTGCCTGGTCATGCACTGATCACGTGGCTGATCATGCACTGATCACGTGACTGATCATGCACTGATCACGTGTCTGATCATGCACTGATCACGTGGCTATCATGCACTGCTCACGTGGCTGATCATGCCATGATCACGGCTACCATGTACTGGTCACATGACTGATCATGCACTGATCACGTGACTGATCATGCAGTGATCACGTGGCTATCATGCACTACTCACGTGGCTGATCATGCAATGATCATGTAGCTACCATGTACAGGTCACGTGAATGATCATACACCCATCAGGTGACTGATCATGCACTGATCACGTGGCTATCATGCACTGATCACGAGACTGATCATGCACTGTTCACGTCTATATCATGCACTGATCACATGACTGCCCATGCACTGATCACGTGGATGATCATACACTAATCTTGTGACAGATCATGCACTGATCACGTGGCTGATCATGCACTGATACCGTGACTGAGCATGGACTGATCACATGACTATCATGTAGTGATCACGTGACTTAATGGCGCTGATCATGTGACTGATCATGCGCTGATCATGTTTGCTATCATACACTGATCATGTGCCTCTGGAGGCAATAAACAAAGAGCTGAGTAGGCACGAATCAAACAGTCAGCAGGCAATAATCATGGAACTCAGGTGTGAGGAATCATGCTGCTCAGCTGGCAATAATCAAGCAGCTGAGCAGGCAGGAATTACGCAGCACAGCTGGCAATTGTCAAGCAGATGACAGGCAGGAATCGTGCAGCTCAGCTGGCAATTGTCAAGCAGATGAGCAGACAGTAATCACGCAGCTCAGCAGGCCCAGATCACGTGACTGAGCATGCACTGTTCACGTGGCTGATCATACACTGATCACGTGATGATCATGCACTGATCACGGATATCATGCACTGATCACGTGGCTGATCATACACTGATCACGTGGCTGATCATGCACTGATCACGTGGCTATCATGCACTGATCACGTGGCTGAACATGCACTGTTCACGTGGCTGATCACACACCTGTCGCGTGACATATCATGCACTGATCACGTGGCACTCATGCACTGATCACGTGGCTGATCATACTCTGCTCACGTAACTCATGCACATCACGTGGCTATCATGCACTGCTCACGTGGCTCGTCATGGAATGATCACGTAGCAACCATATACTGGTCACGTGACTGATCATGCAAAGATCACGTAAATGATCATGCACTGTTCACGTGACTGATCATGCTGATCACGTGACTGATCATGCACTGATCACGTGGCTATCATGCTCTGCTCACGTGGCTGATCATGCAACGATCACGCAACCATGTACTGGTCACGTGACTGATCATGCACTGATCACGTAATTGATCCTGCACTGATCACGTGGCTCATCATGCACTGATCACGTGGCTGATCACACATGTATCACGTGACTGATCATGCACTGATCACGTGGCTATCATGCACTGATCACGTGGCTGTCATGCACTGATCACGTGGATATCATGCACTGATCATGGTATCACACATCACATGACTGTCATGCACTGATCACGTGGCTATCATGCACTGATCACGTGGCTATCATGCACTGATCACGTGGCTGATCATGCACTGATCACGCTACTGCACTGATCACGTGACTGATCATGCACTGATCACGTGACTGATCATGCACTGATCACGTGGCTGATCATGCACTGATCACGTGGCTGATCATGCACTGATCACATGACTGATCATGCACTGATCACGTGACTGATCATGCAGTGATCACGTGGCTATCATGCACTACTCACGTGGCTGATCATGCAATGATCATGTGCTACCATGTACAGTCACGTGAATGATCATACACCCATCAGGTGACTGATCATGCACTGATCACGTGGCTATCATGCACTGATCACGGTGATCATGCACTGACGTCTATATCATGCACTGATCACATGACTGCCCGTGCACTGATCACGTGGATGATCATACACTAATCTTGTGACAGATCATGCACTGATCACGTGGCTGATCATGCACTGATACCGTGACTGAGCATGGACTGATCACATGACTATCATGTAGTGATCACGTGACTTAATGGCTGATCATGTGACTGATCATGCGCTGATCATGTTTGCTATCATACACTGATCATGTGCCTCTGGAGGCAATAAACAAAGAGCTGAGTAGGCACGAATCAAACAGTCAGCAGGCAATAATCATGGAACTCAGGTGTGAGGAATCATGCTGCTCAGCTGGCAATAATCAAGCAGCTGAGCAGGCAGGAATTGCAGCACAGCTGGCAATTGTCAAGCAGATGACAGGCAGGAATCGTGCAGCTCAGCTGGCAATTGTCAAGCAGATGAGCAGACAGTAATCACGCAGCTCAGCAGGCCCAGATCACGTGACTGAGCATGCACTGTTCACGTGGCTGATCATACACTGATCGCGTGATGATCATGCACTGATCGCTTGGATATCATGCACTGATCACGTGGCTGATCATGCACTGTTCACGTGTCTGACCATGCACTGATCACGTGGCTGATCATCACTGCTCACGTAACTGATCATGCACTGATCACGTGGCTATCATGCACTGATCACGTGGCTGAACATGCACTGTTCACGTGGCTGATCACACACCTGTCACGTGACATATCATGCACTGATCACGTGGCACTCATGCACTGATCGCGTGGCTGATCATACTCTGCTCACGTAACTCATGCACACATCACGTGGCTATCATGCACTGCTCACGTGGCTCGTCATGGAATGATCACGTAGCAACCATATACTGGTCACGTGACTGATCATGCAAGATCACGTAAATGATCATGCACTGTTCACGTGACTGATCATGTACTGATCACGTGGCTGATCATGCACTGATCACGTGGCTATCATGCTCTGCTCACGTGGCTGATCAGGCAATGATCGCGTAGCTACCATGTACTGGTCACGTGACTGATCATGCACTGATCACGTAATTGATCCTGCACTGATCACGTGGCTGATCATGCACTGATCACGTGGCTGATCACACATGTATCACGTGACTGATCATGCACTGATCACGTGGCTATCATGCACTGATCACGTGGCTGTCATGCACTGATCACGTGGATATCATGCACTGATCACGTGGCTGATCACGTATCACATGACTGATCATGCACTGATCACGTGGCTATCATGCACTGATCACGTGGCTATCATGCACTGATCACGTGGCTGATCATGCACTGATCACGTGCTTCTGCTGATCATGCAGTGACTGATCATGCACTGATCACGTAACTGATCATGCACTGATCATGTGGCTGATCATGCACTTCACGTGGCTGATCACACTGATCACGTGACTGATCATGCACTGATCACGTGGCTATCATGCACTGATCACGAGACTGATCATGCACTGTTCGCGTCTATATCATGCACTGATCACATGACTGCCCATGCACTGATCACGTGGATGATCATACACTAATCATGTGACAGATCATGCACTGATCACGTGGCTGATCATGCACTGATACCGTGACTGAGCATGGACTGATCACATGACTATCATGTAGTGATCACGTGACTTAATGGCGCTGATCATGTGACTGATCATGCGCTGATCATGTTTGCTATCATACACTGATCATGTGCCTCTGGAGGCAATAAACAAAGAGCTGAGTAGGCACGAATCAAACAGTCAGCAGGCAATAATCATGGAACTCAGGTGTGAGGAATCATGCTGCTCAGCTGGCAATAATCAAGCAGCTGAGCAGGCAGGAAGTACGCAGCACAGCTGGCAATTGTCAAGCAGATGACAGGCAGGAATCGTGCAGCTCAGCTGGCAATTGTCAAGCAGATGAGCAGACAGTAATCACGCAGCTCAGCAGGCCCAGATCGCGTGACTGAGCATGCACTGTTCGCGTGGCTGATCATACACTGATCACGTGATGATCATGCACTGATCACGTGGATATCATGCACTGATCACGTGGCTGATCATGCACACTGTTCACGTGTCTGACCATGCACTGATCACGTGGCTGATCATGCACTGCTCACGTAACTGATCATGCACTGATCACGTGGCTATCATGCACTGATCACGTGGCTGAACATGCACTGTTCACGTGGCTGATCACGCACCTGTCACGTGACATATCATGCACTGATCACGTGGCACTCATGCACTGATCACGTGGCTGATCATACTGTGCTCACGTAACTCATGCACACATCACGTGGCTATCATGCACTGCTCGCGTGGCTCGTCATGGAATGATCGCGTAGCTACCATATACTGGTCACGTGGCTGATCATGCACTGATCACGTAAATGATCATGCACTGTTCACGTGACTGATCATGCACTGATCACGTGACTGATCATGCACTGATCGCGTGGCTATCATGCACTGCTCACGTGGCTGATCATGCACGATCACGTAGCAACCATGTACTGGTCACGTGACTGATCATGCACTGATCACGTAATTGATCATGCACTGATCACGTGGCTCATCATGCACTGATCACGTGGCTGATCACACTGTATCACGTGACTGATCATGCACTGATCCGTGGCTCTCATGCACTGATCACGTGGCTGTCATGCACTGATCGCGTGGATATCATGCACTGATCACGTGGCTGATCACACTGATCACATGACTGATCATGCACTGATCACGTGGCTATCATGCACTGATCACGTGGCTATCATGCACTGATCACGTGGCTGATCATGCAATGATCACGTGCTACCATGCGGTCACGTGACTGATCATGCACTGATCACGTGGCTGATCATGCACTGATCACGTGGCTGATCATGCACTGATCACGTGGCTGATCATACACTGATCACGTGACTGATCATGCACTGATCGCGTGGCTATCATGCACTGATCACGGGACTGATCATGCACTGTTCGCGTCTATATCATGCACTGATCACATGACTGCCATGCACTGATCACGTGGATGATCATACACTAATCATGTGACAGATCATGCACTGATCGCGTGGCTGATCATGCACTGATACCGTGACTGAGCATGGACTGATCACATGACTATCATGTAGTGATCACGTGACTTAATGGCTGATCATGTGACTGATCATGCGCTGATCATGTTTGCTATCATACACTGATCATGTGCCTCTGGAGGCAATAAACAAAGAGCTGAGTAGGCGCGAATCAAACAGTCAGCAGGCAATAATCATGGAACTCAGGTGTGAGGAATCATGCTGCTCAGCTGGCAATAATCAAGCAGCTGAGCAGGCAGGAATTACGCAGCACAGCTGGCAATTGTCAAGCAGATGACGGGCAGGAATCGTGCAGCTCAGCTGGCAATTGTCAAGCAGATGAGCAGACAGTAATCACGCAGCTCAGCAGGCCCAGATCACGTGACTGAGCATGCACTGTTCACGTGGCTGATCATACACTGATCGCGTGATGATCATGCACTGATCACTTGGATATCATGCACTGATCACGTGGCTGATCATACACTGTTCGCGTGTCTGACCATGCACTGATCACGTGGCTGATCATACACTGCTCACGTAACTGATCATGCACTGATCACGTGGCTATCATGCACTGATCGCGTGGCTGAACATGCACTGTTCGCGTGGCTGATCACACACCTGTCACGTGACATATCATGCACTGATCACGTGGCACTCATGCACTGATCGCGTGGCTGATCATACTCTGCTCGCGTAACTCATGCACACATCACGTGGCTATCATGCACTGCTCGCGTGGCTCGTCATGGAATGATCGTAGCAACCATATACTGTAACGTGACTGATCATGCAAAGATCACGTAAATGATCATGCACTGTTCGCGTGACTGATCATGTACTGATCGCGTGACTGATCATGCACTGATCACGTGGCTATCATGCTCTGCTCACGTGGCTGATCATGCACGATCACGTAGCAACCATGTACTGGTCACGTGACTGATCATGCACTGATCACGTAATTGATCCTGCACTGATCACGTGGCTCATCATGCACTGATCACGTGGCTGATCACACATGTATCACGTGACTGATCATGCTGATCCGTGGCTCTCATGCACTGATCACGTGGCTGTCATGCACTGATCACGTGGATATCATGCACTGATCACGTGGCTGATCACACACGTATCACATGACTGATCATGCACTGATCACGTGGCTATCATGCACTGATCACGTGGCTATCATGACTGATCACGTGGCTGATCAGGCAATGATCGCGTAGCTACCATGTACTGGTCACGTGCTGATCATGCACTGATCACGTAATTGATCATGCACTGATCATGTGGCTGATCATGCACTGATCACGTGGCTGATCATACACTGATCACAACTGATCATGCACTGATCACGTGGCTATCATGCACTGATCACGTGGCTGATCATGCACTGATCACGTGGCTGATCATGCACTGATCACGTGGCTGGACATGCACTGATCACGTGCCTGATCATGCACTGATCACGTGGCTGATCATGCACTGATCACGTGACTGATCATGCACTGATCTCGTGTCTGATCATGCACTGATCACGTGGCTATCATGCACTGCTCACGTGGCTGATCATGCATGATCACGCAGCTACCATGTACTGGTCACATGACTGATCATGCACTGATCACGTGACTGATCATGCAGTGATCACGTGGCTATCATGCACTACTCACGTGGCTGATCATGCAATGATCATGTAGCTACCATGTACAGGTCACGTGAATGATCATACACCCATCAGGTGACTGATCATGCACTGATCACGTGGCTATCATGCACTGATCACGAGACTGATCATGCACTGTTCACGTCTATATCATGCACTGATCACATGACTGCCCGTGCACTGATCACGTGGATGATCATACACTAATCTTGTGACAGATCATGCACTGATCACGTGGCTGATCATGCACTGATACCGTGACTGAGCATGGACTGATCACATGACTATCATGTAGTGATCACGTGACTTAATGGCGCTGATCATGTGACTGATCATGCGCTGATCATGTTTGCTATCATACACTGATCATGTGCCTCTGGAGGCAATAAACAAAGAGCTGAGTAGGCACGAATCAAACAGTCAGCAGGCAATAATCATGGAACTCAGGTGTGAGGAATCATGCTGCTCAGCTGGCAATAATCAAGCAGCTGAGCAGGCAGGAATTACGCAGCACAGCTGGCAATTGTCAAGCAGATGACAGGCAGGAATCGTGCAGCTCAGCTGGCAATTGTCAAGCAGATGAGCAGACAGTAATCACGCAGCTCAGCAGGCCCAGATCACGTGACTGAGCATGCACTGTTCACGTGGCTGATCATACACTGATCACGTGATGATCATGCACTGATCACTGGATATCATGCACTGATCACGTGGCTGATCATACACTGTTCACGTGTCTGACCATGCACTGATCACGTGGCTGATCATACACTGCTCACGTAACTGATCATGCACTGATCACGTGGCTATCATGCACTGATCACGTGGCTGAACATGCACTTCACGTGGCTGATCACACACCTGTCACGTGACATATCATGCACTGATCACGTGGCACTCATGCACTGATCACGTGGCTGATCATACTCTGCTCACGTAACTCATGCACACATCACGTGGCTATCATGCACTGCTCACGTGGCTCGTCATGGAATGATCACGTAGCAACCATATACTGGTCACGTGACTGATCATGCAGATCACGTAAATGATCATGCACTGTTCGCGTGACTGATCATGTACTGATCACGTGACTGATCATGCACTGATCACGTGGCTATCATGCACTGCTCACGTGGCTGATCATGCAGCGATCACGTAGCAACCATGTACTGGTCACGTGACTGATCATGCACTGATCACGTAATTGATCCTGCACTGATCACGTGGCTCATCATGCACTGATCACGTGGCTGATCACACATGTATCACGTGACTGATCATGCACTGATCACGTGGCTATCATGCACTGATCACGTGGCTGTCATGCACTGATCACGTGGATATCATGCACTGATCACGTGGCTGATCACACGTATCACATGACTGATCATGCACTGATCACGTGGCTATCATGCACTGATCACGTGGCTATCATGCACTGATCACGTGGCTGATCATGCACTGATCACGTAGCTACCATGTACTGGTCACGTGACTGATCATGCACTGATCACGTAATTGATCATGCACTGATCACGTGGCTGATCATGCACTGATCACGTGGCTGATCATACACTGATCACGTGACTGATCATGCACTGATCACGTGGCTATCATGCACTGATCACGTGACTGATCATGCACTGATCACGTCTATATCATGCACTGATCACATGACTGCCCATGCACTGATCACGTGGATGATCATACACTAATCATGTGACAGATCATGCACTGATCACGTGGCTGATCATGCACTGATACCGTGACTGAGCATGGACTGATCACATGACTATCATGTAGTGATCACGTGACTTAATGGCGCTGATCATGTGACTGATCATGCGCTGATCATGTTTGCTATCATACACTGATCACGTGCCTCTGGAGGCAATAAACAAAGAGCTGAGTAGGCACGAATCAAACAGTCAGCAGGCAATAATCATGGAACTCAGGTGTGAGGAATCATGCTGCTCAGCTGGCAATAATCAAGCAGCTGAGCAGGCAGGAATTCGCAGCACAGCTGGCAATTGTCAAGCAGATGACAGGCAGGAATCGTGCAGCTCAGCTGGCAATTGTCAAGCAGATGAGCAGACAGTAATCACGCAGCTCAGCAGGCCAGATCACGTGACTGAGCATGCACTGTTCGCGTGGCTGATCATACACTGATCACGTGATGATCATGCACTGATCACGTGGCTATCATGCACTGATCGCGTGGCTGATCATACACTGTTCACGTGTCTGACCATGCACTGATCACGTGGCTGATCATACACTGCTCACGTAACTGATCATGCACTGATCGCGTGGCTATCATGCACTGATCACGTGGCTGAACATGCACTGTTCACGTGGCTGATCACACACCTGTCACGTGACATATCATGCACTGATCACGTGGCACTCATGCACTGATCACGTGGCTGATCATACTCTGCTCACGTAACTCATGCACACATCACGTGGCTATCATGCACTGCTCACGTGGCTCGTCATGGAATGATCACGTAGCAACCATATACTGGTCACGTGACTGATCATGCACAGATCACGTAAATGATCATGCACTGTTCACGTGACTGATCATGTACTGATCACGTGACTGATCATGCACTGATCACGTGGCTATCATGCTCTGCTCACGTGGCTGATCATGCAGCGATCACGTAGCAACCATGTACTGGTCACGTGACTGATCATGCACTGATCACGTAATTGATCATGCACTGATCACGTGGCTCATCATGCACTGATCACGTGGCTGATCACACATGTATCACGTGACTGATCATGCACTGATCACGTGGCTCTCATGCACTGATCACGTGGCTGTCATGCACTGATCACGTGGATATCATGCACTGATCACGTGGCTGATCACACACGTATCATGACTGATCATGCACTGATCGCGTGGCTATCATGCACTGATCATGGCTATCATGCACTGATCACGTGGCTGATCATGCAATGATCACGTATCACCATGTACTGATCACGTGACTGATCATGCACTGATCACGTAATTGATCATGCACTGATCACGTGGCTGATCATGCACTGATCACGTGGCTGATCATGCACTGATCACTGCTGATCATGCACTGATCACGTGGCTATCATGCACTGATCACGTGGCTGATCATGCACTGATCGTGGCTGATCATGCACTGATCACGTGGCTGATCATGCACTGATCACGTGACTGATCATGCACTGATCACGTGTCTGATCATGCACTGATCACGTGACTGATCACACTGATCACTGATCATGCGATCCGTGGCTATCATGCACTGATCTCAGTGGCTGATCATGCTGATCACGCAGCTACCATGTACTGGTCACATGACTGATCATGCACTGATCACGTGACTGATCATGCACTGATCACGTGGCTATCATGAACTACTCACGTGGCTGATCATGCAATGATCATGCTACTGTCACTGAGTCACGTGAATGATCATACACCCATCAGGTGACTGATCATGCACTGATCACGTGGCTATCATGCACTGATCACGAGACTGATCATGCACTGTTCACGTCTATATCATGCACTGATCACATGACTGCCCATGCACTGATCACGTGGATGATCATACACTAATCTTGTGACAGATCATGCACTGATCACGTGGCTGATCATGCACTGATACCGTGACTGAGCATGGACTGATCACATGACTATCATGTAGTGATCACGTGACTTAATGGCGCTGATCATGTGACTGATCATGCGCTGATCATGTTTGCTATCATACACTGATCATGTGCCTCTGGAGGCAATAAACAAAGAGCTGAGTAGGCACGAATCAAACAGTCAGCAGGCAATAATCATGGAACTCAGGTGTGAGGAATCATGCTGCTCAGCTGGCAATAATCAAGCAGCTGAGCAGGCAGGAATTCGCAGCACAGCTGGCAATTGTCAAGCAGATGACAGGCAGAATCGTGCAGCTCAGCTGGCAATTGTCAAGCAGATGAGCAGACAGTAATCACGCAGCTCAGCAGGCAGATCACGTGACTGAGCATGCACTGTTCACGTGGCTGATCATACACTGATCACGTGATGATCATGCACTGATCACGGATATCATGCACTGATCACGTGGCTGATCATACACTGTTCACGTGTCTGACCATGCACTGATCACGTGGCTGATCATACACTGCTCACGTAACTGATCATGCACTGATCACGTGGCTATCATGCACTGATCACGTGGCTGATCATGCACTGATCACGTGGCTGATCACTATCACGTGACTATCATGCACTGATCACGTGGCACTCATGCACTGATCGCGTGGCTGATCATACTCTGCTCACGTAACTCATGCACACATCACGTGGCTATCATGCACTGCTCACGTGGCTCGTCATGGAATGATCACGTAGCAACCATATACTGGTAGCGTGACTGATCATGCAAAGATCACGTAAATGATCATGCACTGTTCACGTGACTGATCATGTACTGATCACGTGACTGATCATGCACTGACCGCGTGGCTATCATGCTCTGCTCACGTGGCTGATCATGCAACGATCACACAACCATGCTGGTCACGTGACTGATCATGCACTGATCACGTAATTGATCATGCACTGATCACGTGGCTCATCATGCACTGATCACGTGGCTGATCACACATGTATCGCGTGACTGATCATGCACTGATCACGTGGCTCTCATGCACTGATCGCGTGGCTGTCATGCACTGATCACGTGGATATCATGCACTGATCACGTGGCTGATCACACACGTATCCATGACTGATCATGCACTGATCACGTGGCTATCATGCACTGATCACGTGGCTATCATGCACTGATCGTGGCTGATCATCAATGATCACGTAGCTACCATGTACTGATCACGTGACTGATCATGCACTGATCGCGTAATTGATCATGCACTGATCACGTGGCTGATCATGCACTGATCACGTGGCTGATCATGCACTGATCACGTGCTGATCATGCACTGATCACGTGACTGATCATGCACTGATCACGTGGCTATCATGCACTGATCACGTGGCTGATCATACACTGATCACGTGCCTGATCATGCACTGATCACGTGGCTGATCATGCACTGATCACGTGACTGATCATGCACTGATCACGTGTCTGATCATGCACTGATCACGTGGCTATCATGCACTGCTCACGTGGCTGATCATGCCATGATCACGCAGCTACCATGCTGGTCACATGACTGATCATGCACTGATCACGTGACTGATCATGCACTGATCACGTGGCTATCATGCACTACTCACGTGGCTGATCATGCAATGATCATGTAGCTACCATGTACAGGTCACGTGAATGATCATACACCCATCAGGTGACTGATCATGCACTGATCACGTGGCTATCATGCACTGATCACGAGACTGATCATGCACTGATCACGTCTATATCATGCACTGATCACATGACTGCCCATGCACTGATCGTGGATGATCATACACTAATCTTGTGACAGATCATGCACTGATCACGTGGCTGATCATGCACTGATACCGTGACTGAGCATGGACTGATCACATGACTATCATGTAGTGATCACGTGACTTAATGGCGCTGATCATGTGACTGATCATGCGCTGATCATGTTTGCTATCATACACTGATCATGTGCCTCTGGAGGCAATAAACAAAGAGCTGAGTAGGCACGAATCAAACAGTCAGCAGGCAATAATCATGGAACTCAGGTGTGAGGAATCATGCTGCTCAGCTGGCAATAATCAAGCAGCTGAGCAGGCAGGAATTGCAGCACAGCTGGCAATTGTCAAGCAGATGACAGGCAGGAATCGTGCAGCTCAGCTGGCAATTGTCAAGCAGAGAGCAGACAGAATCACGCAGCTCAGCAGGCCCAGATCACGTGACTGAGCATGCACTGACGTGGCTGATCATACACTGATCACGTGATGATCATGCACTGATCACTTGGATATCATGCACTGATCACGTGGCTGATCATGCACTGTTCACGTGTCTGACCATGCACTGATCACGTGGCTGATCATGCACTGATCACGTAACTGATCATGCACTGATCACGTGGCTATCATGCACTGATCACGTGGCTGACATGCACTGTTCACGTGGCTGATCACACTGTCACGTGACTATGCACTGATCACGTGGCACTCATGCACTGATCACGTGCTGATCATACTGCTCACGTAAGCTCATGCACATCACGTGGCTATCATGCACTGCTCACGTGGCGTCATGCATGCAGTAGCAGCCATACTGATTGCGTGACTGATCATGCACTGATCACGTAAATGATCATGCACATTCACGTGACTGATCATGTACTGATCGTGACTGATCATGCACTGATCACGTGGCTATCATGCACTGCTCACGTGGCTGATCATGCAACGATCACGTCAGCAACATGTACTGGTCACGTGACTGATCATGCACTGATCACGTAATTGATCATGCACTGATCACGTGGCTCATCATGCACTGATCACGTGGCTGATCACACATGTATCACGTGACTGATCATGCACTGATCACGTGGCTCTCATGCACTGATCGCGTGGCTGATCATGCACTGATCACGTGGATATCATGCACTGATCACGTGGCTGATCACCACGTATCACATGACTGATCATGCACTGATCGCGTGGCTATCATGCACTGATCACGTGGCTATCATGCACTGATCACGTGGCTGATCATGCACTGATCACGCTGATACTGGTCACGTGACTGATCATGCACTGACGCACTTGATCATGCACTGATCACGTGGCTGATCATGCACTGATCACGTGGCTGATCATGCACTGATCACGTAACTGATCATGCACTGATCACGTGACTGATCATGCACTGATCACGTGGCTATCATGCACTGATCACGTGGCTGGACATGCACTGATCACGTGCCTGATCATGCACTGATCACGTGGCTGATCATGCACTGATCACGTGACTGATCATGCACTGATCACGTCTGATCATGCACTGATGTGACTGATCATGCACTGATCGTGGCTGATCATGCACTGATCGCGTGGCTATCATGCACTGATCGCGTGGCTGATCATGCACTGATCACGTGGCTGATCATACTGATCGTGTATCATGCACTGATCACGTGGCTATCATGCACTGCTCACGTGGCTGATCATGCACTGATCACGCAGCTACCATGTACTGGTCACATGACTGATCATGCACTGATCACGTGACTGATCATGCAGTGATCACGTGGCTATCATGCACTACTCACGTGGCTGATCATGCAATGATCATGTAGCTACCATGTACAGGTCACGTGAATGATCATACACCCATCAGGTGACTGATCATGCACTGATCACGTGGCTATCATGCACTGATCACGGACTGATCATGCACTGATCACGTCTATATCATGCACTGATCACATGACTGCCCATGCACTGATCACGTGGATGATCATACACTATCTTGTGACAGATCATGCACTGATCACGTGGCTGATCATGCACTGATACCGTGACTGAGCATGGACTGATCACATGACTATCATGTAGTGATCACGTGACTTAATGGCGCTGATCATGTGACTGATCATGCGCTGATCATGTTTGCTATCATACACTGATCATGTGCCTCTGGAGGCAATAAACAAAGAGCTGAGTAGGCACGAATCAAACAGTCAGCAGGCAATAATCATGGAACTCAGGTGTGAGGAATCATGCTGCTCAGCTGGCAATAATCAAGCAGCTGAGCAGGCAGGAATTACGCAGCACAGCTGGCAATTGTCAAGCAGATGACAGGCAGGAATCGTGCAGCTCAGCTGGCAATTGTCAAGCAGATGAGCAGACAGTAATCACGCAGCTCAGCAGGCCCAGATCACGTGACTGAGCATGCACTGTTCACGTGGCTGATCATACACTGATCACGTGATGATCATGCACTGATCACTTGGATATCATGCACTGATCACGTGGCTGATCATACACTGTTCACGTGTCTGACCATGCACTGATCACGTGGCTGATCACACTGCTCACGTAACTGATCATGCACTGATCACGTGGCTATCATGCACTGATCACGTGGCTGAACATGCACTGTTCACGTGGCTGATCACACACCTGTCACGTGACATATCATGCACTGATCACGTGGCACTCATGCACTGATCACGTGGCTGATCATACTCTGCTCACGTAACTCATGCACACATCGCGTGGCTATCATGCACTGCTCACGTGGCTCGTCATGGAATGATCACGTAGCAACCATATACTGGTCACGTGACTGATCATGCACAGATCACGTAAATGATCATGCACTGTTCGCGTGACTGATCATGTACTGATCACGTGACTGATCATGCACTGATCACGTGGCTATCATGCACTGCTCACGTGGCTGATCATGCACGATCACGTAGCAACCATGTACTGGTCACGTGACTGATCATGCACTGATCACGTAACTGATCATGCACTGATCACGTGGCTCATCATGCACTGATCACGTGGCTGATCACACATGTATCACGTGACTGATCATGCACTGATCACGTGACTATCATGCACTGATCACGTGGCTGTCATGCACTGATCACGTGGCTATCATGCACTGATCACGTGGCTGATCACACACTGATCACATGACTGATCATGCACTGATCACGTGGCTATCATGCACTGATCACGTGGCTATCATGCTGATCACGTGGCTGATCAGTGATCTGATGCATCACTGATCACGTGACTGATCATGCACTGATCACGTGGCTGATCATGCACTGATCACGTGGCTGATCATGCACTGATCACGTGGCTGATCGCACTGATCACGTGACTGATCATGCACTGATCACGTGGCTATCATGCACTGATCACGTGGCTGATCATGCACTGATCGCTTGGCTATCATGCACTGATCACGTGGCTGATCATGCACTGATCACGCATGCTGACCACGTGTATCATGCTGATCACGTGACTGATCATGCACTGATCACGTGACTGATCATGCACTGATCACGTGGCTATCATGAACTACTCACGTGGCTGATCATGCAATGATCATGTAGCTACCATGTACAGGTCACGTGAATGATCATACACATCAGGTGACTGATCATGCACTGATCACGTGGCTATCATGCACTGATCACGGACTGATCATGCACTGTTCACGTCTCTATCATGCACTGATCATGACTGCCGTGCACTGATCACGTGGATGATCATACACTATCTTGTGACAGATCATGCACTGATCACGTGGCTGATCATGCACTGATACCGTGACTGAGCATGGACTGATCACGTGACTATCATGTAGTGATCACGTGACTTAATGGCGCTGATCATGTGACTGATCATGGCTGATCATGTTTGCTATCATACACTGATCATGTGCCTCTGGAGGCAATAAACAAAGAGCTGAGTAGCACGAATCAAACAGTCAGCAGGCAATAATCATGGAACTCAGGTGTGAGGAATCATGCTGCTCAGCTGGCAATAATCAAGCTGAGCAGGCAGGAATTCGCAGCACAGCTGCAATTGTCAAGCAGATGACAGGCAGGATCGTGCAGCTCAGCTGGCAATTGTCAAGCAGATGAGCAGACAGTAATCACGCAGCTCAGCAGGCCCAGATCACGTGACTGAGCATGCACTGTTCGCGTGGCTGATCATACACTGATCGCGTGATGATCATGCACTGATCACTTGGATATCATGCACTGATCACGTGGCTGATCATACACTGTTCGCGTGTCTGACCATGCACTGATCACGTGGCTGATCATACACTGCTCGCGTAACTGATCATGCACTGATCACGTGGCTATCATGCACTGATCGCGTGGCTGAACATGCACTGTTCACGTGGCTGATCACACACTGTCACGTGACATCATGCACTGATCACGTGGCACTCATGCACTGATCACGTGGCTGATCATACTCTGCTCACGTCTGCACACATCACGTGGCTATCATGCACTGCTCACGTGGCTGTCATGGAATGATCACGTAGCAACCATATACTGTCGTGACTGATCATGCAAAGATCACAATGATCATGCACTGTTCACGTGACTGATCATGTACTGATCACGTGACTGATCATGCACTGACCACGTGCTATCTGCTCTGCTCACGTGGCTGATCATGCAGATCACGTAGCAACCATGTACTGGTCACGTGACTGATCATGCACTGATCGCGTAATTGATCCTGCACTGATCACGTGGCTCATCATGCACTGATCACGTGGCTGATCACACTGTATCACGTGACTGATCATGCACTGATCACGGTCTCATGCACTGATCACGTGGCTGTCATGCACTGATCACGTGGATATCATGCACTGATCACGTGGCTGATCACACTACGTATCACATGACTGATCATGCACTGATCACGTGGCTATCATGCACTGATCACGTGGCTGATCATGCACTGATCGCGTGGCTATCATGTACTCACGTGACTGATCATGCACTGATCACATTGATCATGCACTGATCACTGTGGCTGATCATGCACTGATCACGTGACTGATCATCACTGATCACTAACTGATCATGCACTGATCACGTGGCTGATCATGCACTGATCACGTGGCTATCATGCACTGATCACTTGGCTGGACATGCTGATCACGTGCCTGGTCATGCACTGATCACGTGGCTGATCATGCACTGATCACGTGACTGATCATGCACTGATCTCGTGTCTGATCATGCACTGATCACGTGGCTATCATGCACTGCTCACGTGGCTGATCATGCCATGATCACGCTACCATGTACTGGTCACATGACTGATCATGCACTGATCACGTGACTGATCATGCAGTGATCACGTGGCTATCATGAACTGCTCACGTGGCTGATCATGCAATGATCATGTGGCTACCATGTACAGGTCACGTGAATGATCATACACCCATCAGGTGGCTGATCATGCACTGATCACGTGGCTATCATGCACTGATCACGAGACTGATCATGCACTGTTCACGTCTATATCATGCACTGATCATGACTGCCCATGCACTGATCACGTGGATGATCATACACTAATCTTGTGACAGATCATGCACTGATCACGTGGCTGATCATGCACTGATACCGTGACTGAGCATGGACTGATCACATGACTATCATGTAGTGATCACGTGACTTAATGGCGCTGATCATGTGACTGATCATGCGCTGATCATGTTTGCTATCATACACTGATCATGTGCCTCTGGAGGCAATAAACAAAGAGCTGAGTAGGCACGAATCAAACAGTCAGCAGGCAATAATCATGGAACTCAGGTGTGAGGAATCATGCTGCTCAGCTGGCAATAATCAAGCAGCTGAGCAGGCAGGAATTACGCAGCACAGCTGGCAATTGTCAAGCAGATGACAGGCAGGAATCGTGCAGCTCAGCTGGCAATTGTCAAGCAGATGAGCAGACAGTAATCACGCAGCTCAGCAGGCCCAGATCACGTGACTGAGCATGCACTGTTCACGTGGCTGATCATACACTGATCACGTGATGATCGCACTCATGGATATCATGCACTGATCACGTGGCTGATCATACACTGTTCACGGTCTGACCATGCACTGATCACGTGGCTGATCCCACTGTCACGTAACTGATCATGCACTGATCACGTGGCTATCATGCACTGATCACGTGGCTGAACATGCACTGTTCACGTGGCTGATCACACACCGTCACGTGACATATCATGCACTGATCGCGTGGCACTCATGCACTGATCACGTGGCTGATCATACTCTGCTCACGTAACTCATGCACATCACGTGGCTATCATGCACTGCTCACGTGGCTGTCATGGAATGATCACGTAGCAACCATACTGTCACGTGACTGATCATGCAAAGATCACGTAAATGATCATGCACTGTTCACGTGGCTGATCATGCACTGATCACGTGACTGATCATGCACTGACCACGTGGCTATCATCTGCTCACGGCAACTGATCATGCAAATCACGTGTAACCATGTACTGTGTGACTGATCATGCACTGATCGCGTAATTGATCCTGCACTGATCACGTGGCTCATCATGCACTGATCACGTGGCTGATCACACATATCACGTGATGATCGCACTGATCCCGTGGCTCTCATGCACTGATCACGTGGCTGTCATGCACTGATCACGTGGATATCATGCACTGATCACGTGGCTGCATCCACACGTATGCACATGACTGATCATGCACTGATCACGTGGCTATCATGCACTGATCACGTGGCTATCATGCACTGATCACGTGGCTGATCAGGCAATGATCACGTAGCTACCATGTACTGTCACGTGACTGATCATGCACTGATCGCGTAATTGATCATGCACTGATCATGTGGCTGATCATGCACTGATCACGTGGCTGATCATGCACTGATCACATAACTGATCATGCACTGATCACGTGACTGATCATGCACTGATCACGTGGCTATCATGCACTGATCACATGGCTGGACATACACTGATCACGTGCCTGGTCATGCACTGATCGCGTGGCTGATCATGCACTGATCACGTGACTGATCATGCTGATCGTGTCTGATCATGCACTGATCACGTGGCTATCATGCACTGCTCACGTGGCTGATCATGCCATGATCGCGCAGCTACCATGTACTGGTCACATGACTGATCATGCACTGATCACGTGACTGATCATGCAGTGATCGCGTGGCTATCATGAACTACTCACGTGGCTGATCATGCAATGATCATGTAGCTACCATGTACAGGTCACGTGAATGATCATACACCCATCAGGTGACTGATCATGCACTGATCACGTGGCTATCATGCACTGATCACGAGACTGATCATGCACTGTTCACGTCTATATGCACTGATCACATGACTGCCCGTGCACTGATCACGTGGATGATCATACACTAATCTTGTGACAGATCATGCACTGATCACGTGGCTGATCATGCACTGATACCGTGACTGAGCATGGACTGATCACATGACTATCATGTAGTGATCACGTGACTTAATGGCGCTGATCATGTGACTGATCATGCGCTGATCATGTTGCTATCATACACTGATCATGTGCCTCTGGAGGCAATAAACAAAGAGCTGAGTAGGCACGAATCAAACAGTCAGCAGGCAATAATCATGGAACTCAGGTGTGAGGAATCATGCTGCTCAGCTGGCAATAATCAAGCAGCTGAGCAGGCAGGAATTACGCAGCACAGCTGGCAATTGTCAAGCAGATGACAGGCAGGAATCGTGCAGCTCAGCTGGCAATTGTCAAGCAGATGAGCAGACAGTAATCACGCAGCTCAGCAGGCCCAGATCACGTGACTGAGCATGCACTGTTCACGTGGCTGATCATACACTGATCGCGTGATGATCATGCACTGATCACTTGGATATCATGCACTGATCACGTGGCTGATCATACACTGTTCGCGTGTCTGACCATGCACTGATCACGTGGCTGATCATACACTCTCATAACTGATCATGCACTGATCACGTGGCTATCATGCACTGATCACGTGGCTGAACATGCACTGTTCACGTGGCTGATCACACCTGTCCGTGACATATCATGCACTGATCACGTGGCACTCATGCACTGATCACGTGGCTGATCATACTCTGCTCACGTAACTCATGCACATCACGTGGCTATCATGCACTGCTCGCGTGGCTCGTCATGGAATGATCATAGCAACCATATACTGGTAACGTGACTGATCATGCAAAGATCACGTAAATGATCATGCACTGTTCACGTGACTGATCATGTACTGATCACGTGACTGATCATGCACTGACCGCGTGGCTATCATGCTCTGCTCACGTGGCTGATCATGCAGATCACGTAGCAACCATGTACTGGTCACGTGACTGATCATGCACTGATCACGTAATTGATCCTGCACTGATCACGTGGCTCATCATGCACTGATCACGTGGCTGACACACATGTATCACGTGACTGATCATGCACTGATCCCGTGGCTCTCATGTCACTGATCACGTGGCTGTCATGCACTGATCACGTGGATATCATGCACTGATCATGTGGCTGATCACACTACGTATCACGACTGATCATGCACTGATCACGTGGCTATCATGCACTGATCACGTGGCTATCATGCACTGATCACGTGGCTTATCAGGCAATGATCGCGTAGCTACCATGTACTGGTCGCGTAACTGATCATGCACTGATCACGTAATGATCATGCACTGATCATGTGGCTGATCATGCACTGATCACGTGGCTGATCATACACTGATCACATAACTGATCATGCACTGATCACGTGACTGATCATGCACTGATCACGTGGCTATCATGCACTGATCATGGCTGGACATACACTGATCACGTGCCTGGTCATGCACTGATCACGTGGCTGATCATGCACTGATCACGTGACTGATCATGCACTGATCTCGTGTCTGATCATGCACTGATCACGTGGCTATCATGCACTGCTCACGTGGCTGATCATGCCATGATCACGCAGCTACCATGTACTGGTCACATGACTGATCATGCACTGATCGCGTGACTGATCATGCAGTGATCACGTGGCTATCATGAACTACTCGTGGCTGATCATGCAATGATCATGTGGCTACCATGTACAGGTCACGTGAATGATCATACACCCATCAGGTGACTGATCATGCACTGATCGCGTGGCTATCATGCACTGATCACGGACTGATCATGCACTGTTCACGTCTATATCATGCACTGATCACATGACTGCCCGTGCACTGATCACGTGGATGATCATACACTAATCTTGTGACAGATCATGCACTGATCACGTGGCTGATCATGCACTGATACCGTGACTGAGCATGGACTGATCACATGACTATCATGTAGTGATCACGTGACTTAATGGCGCTGATCATGTGACTGATCATGCGCTGATCATGTTTGCTATCATACACTGATCATGTGCCTCTGGAGGCAATAAACAAAGAGCTGAGTAGGCACGAATCAAACAGTCAGCAGGCAATAATCATGGAACTCAGGTGTGAGGAATCATGCTGCTCAGCTGGCAATAATCAAGCAGCTGAGCAGGCAGGAATTACGCAGCACAGCTGGCAATTGTCAAGCAGATGACAGGCAGGAATGCGTGCAGCTCAGCTGGCAATTGTCAAGCAGATGAGCAGACAGTAATCACGCAGCTCAGCAGGCCCAGATCACGTGACTGAGCATGCACTGTTCACGTGGCTGATCATACACTGATCACGTGATGATCATGCACTGATCACTTGGATATCATGCACTGATCACGTGGCTGATCATACACTGTTCACGTGTCTGACCATGCACTGATCACGTGGCTGATCATACACTGCTCACGTAACTGATCATGCACTGATCGCGTGGCTATCATGCACTGATCGCGTGGCTGAACATGCACTGTTCACGTGGCTGATCACACACCTGTCGCGTGACATATCATGCACTGATCACGTGGCACTCATGCACTGATCACGTGGCTGATCATACTCTGCTCACGTAACTCATGCACATCACGTGGCTATCATGCACTGCTCACGTGGCTCGTCATGGAATGATCACGTAATACCATATACTGGTAGCGTGACTGATCATGCAAAGATCACGTAAATGATCATGCACTGTTCACGTGACTGATCATGTACTGATCGCGTGACTGATCATGCACTGACCACGTGGCTATCATGCTCTGCTCACGTGGCTGATCATGCGATCACGTAGCAACCATGTACTGGTCACGTGACTGATCATGCACTGATCACGTAATTGATCCTGCACTGATCACGTGGCTCATCATGCACTGATCACGTGGCTGATCACACTGTATCGTGACTGATCATGCACTGATCCGTGGCTCTCATGCACTGATCACGTGGCTGTCATGCACTGATCACGTGGATATCATGCACTGATGCATCACGTGGCTGATCACACGTATCACATGACTGATCATGCACTGATCACGTGGCTATCATGCACTGATCGCGTGGCTATCATGCACTGATCGCGTGGCTGATCAGGCAATGATCACGTAGCTACCATACTGGTCACGTGACTGATCATGCACTGAGCGCGTAATTGATCATGCACTGATCATGTTGATCATGCACTGATCGCGTGGCTGATCATACACTGATCACATAACTGATCATGCACTGATCACGTGACTGATCATGCACTGATCACGTGGCTATCATGCACTGATCGCTTGGCTGGACATACACTGATCACGTGCCTGGTCATGCACTGATCACGTGGCTGATCATGCACTGATCCGCTGATGATCATGCACTGATCTTGTACTCTGATCATGCACTGATCACGTGGCTATCATGCACTGCTCACGTGGCTGATCATGCCCTGATCACGCGGCTACCATGTACTGGTCACGTGACTGATCATGCACTGATCACGTGACTGATCATGCAGTGATCGCGTGGCTATCATGAACTACTCACGTGGCTGATCATGCAGTGATCATGTAGCTACCATGTACAGATCACGTGAATGATCATGCACCCATCAGGTGACTGATCATGCACTGATCACGTGGCTATCATGCACTGATCACGAGACTGATCATGCACTGTTCGCGTCTATATCATGCACTGATCACATGACTGCATACTGATCACGTGGCTGATCATACACTAATCATCTTGTGACAGATCATGCACTGATCACGTGGCTGATCATGCACTGATCCACGTGGCTGAGCATGCACTGATCACGTGACTATCATGTAGTGATCACGTGACTTAATGGCGCTGATCATGTGACTGATCATGCGCTGATCATGTTTGCTATCATACACTGATCATGTGCCTCTGGAGGCAATAAACAAAGAGCTGAGTAGGCACGAATCAAACATCAGCAGGCAATAATCATGGAACTCAGGTGTGAGGAATCATGCTGCTCAGGTGGCAATAATCAAGCAGCTGAGCAGGCAGGAATTCGCAGCACAGCTGGCAATTGTCAAGCAGATGACAGGCAGATCGTGCAGCTCAGCTGGCAATTGTCAAGCAGATGAGCAGACAGTAATCACGCGGCTCAGCAGGCCCAGATCACGTGGCTGAGCATGCACTGTTCACGTGGCTGATCATGCACTGATCACGTGATCATGCACTGATCGCGGATCTCATGCACTGATCACGTGGCTGATCATGCACTGTTCACGTGTCTGACCATGCTGATCGTGGCTGATCATCACTGCTCCGTGCTGATCATGCACTGATCACGTGGCTATCATGCACTGATCACGTGGCTGATCATGCACTGATCACGTCTATCATGCACTGATCACGTGACTGCCCATGCACTGAGTCACGTGACTGATCATACACTAATCACGTGACAGATCATGCACTGATCACGTGGCTGATCATGCACTGATACCGTGGCTGATCATGCACTGATCATGACTATCATGCACTGATCACGTGACTTCATGCACTGATCACGTGACTGATCATGCACTGATCATCTTTGCTATCATACACTGATCATGTGCCTCTGGATGCAATAATCAAAGAGCTGATTAGGCACGGAATCAACAGTCAGCAGCAATAATCATGGAACTCAGTGTGAGGAATCATGCTGCTCAGCTGGCAATAATCAAGCAGCTGAACAGGCAGGAATTACGCAGCACAGCTGCAATTGTCAAGCAGATGACAGGCAGGAATCGTGCAGCTCAGCTGGCAATTGTCAAGCAGATGAGCAGACAGTAATCACGCAGCTCAGCAGGCCCAGATCATGACTGAGCATGCACTGTTCACGTGGCTGATCATACACTGATCGCGTGATGATCATGCACTGATCATGGATATCATGCACTGATCACGTGGCTGATCATACACTGTTCACGTGTCTGACCATGCACTGATCACGTGGCTGATCATACACTGCTCGTAACTGATCATGCACTGATCACGTGGCTATCATGCACTGATCACGTGGCTGAACATGCACTGTTCACGTGGCTGATACACTGTCACGTGACATATCATGCACTGATCACGTGGCATATGCACTGATCACGTGGCTGATCATACTGCTCACGTAACTCATGCACATCACGTGGCTATCATGCACTGCTCACGTGGCTGTCATGGAATGATCACGTAGCAACCATATACTGGCACGTGACTGATCATAAAGATCACGTAAATGATCATGCACTGTTCACGTGACTGATCATGCACTGATCACGTGACTGATCATGCACTGACCACGTGGCTATCATGCTCTGCTCACGTGGCTGATCATGCACTGATCATGGCAACCATGTACTGGTCACGTGACTGATCATACACTGATCACGTAATTGATCCTGCACTGATCACGTGGCTCATCATGCACTGATCACGTGGCTGATCACACTGTATCACGTGACTGATCATGCACTGATCCCGTGGCTCTCATGCACTGATCACGTGGCTGTCATGCACTGATCACGTGGATATCATGCTGATCATGTGGCTGATCACCACGTATCACATGACTGATCATGCACTGATCGCGTGGCTGATCATGCACTGATCACGTGGCTATCATGCACTGATCACGTGGCTTATCATGCAATGATCACGTAGCTACGCTGGTCGTGACTGATCATGCACTGAGCACGTAATGATCATGCACTGATCATGTGGCTGATCATGCACTGATCACGTGGCTGATCATACACTGATCACGTAACTGATCATGCACTGATCACGTGACGATCATGCACTGATCACGTGGCTATCATGCACTGATCGCTTGGCTGGACATACACTGATCACGTGCCTGGTCATGCACTGATCACGTGGCTGATCATGCACTGATCACGTGACTGATCATGCACTGATCTCGTGTCTGATCATGCACTGATCACGTGGCTATCATGCACTGCTCGCGTGGCTGATCATGCCATGATCACGCATGGCTACCATGTACTGGTCACATGACTGATCATGCACTGATCACGTGACTGATCATGCAGTGATCACGTGGCTATCATGAACTACTCACGTGGCTGATCATGCAATGATCATGTAGCTACCATGTACAGGTCACGTGAATGATCATACACCCATCAGGTGACTGATCATGCACTGATCACGTGGCTATCATGCACTGATCACGAGACTGATCATGCACTGATCACGTCTATATCATGCACTGATCACATGACTGCGTGCACTGATCACGTGGATGATCATGCACTAATCTTGTGACAGATCATGCACTGATCACGTGGCTGATCATGCACTGATACCGTGACTGAGCATGGACTGATCACATGACTATCATGTAGTGATCACGTGACTTAATGGCGCTGATCATGTGACTGATCATGCGCTGATCATGTTTGCTATCATACACTGATCATGTGCCTCTGGAGGCAATAAACAAAGAGCTGAGTAGGCACGAATCAAACAGTCAGCAGGCAATAATCATGGAACTCAGGTGTGAGGAATCATGCTGCTCAGCTGGCAATAATCAAGCAGCTGAGCAGGCAGGAATTACGCAGCACAGCTGGCAATTGTCAAGCAGATGACAGGCAGGAATCGTGCAGCTCAGCTGGCAATTGTCAAGCAGATGAGCAGACAGTAATCACGCAGCTCAGCAGGCCCAGATCACGTGACTGAGCATGCACTGTTCACGTGGCTGATCATACACTGATCGCGTGATGATCATGCACTGATCACTGGATATCATGCACTGATCGCGTGGCTGATCATGCACTGTTCACGTGTCTGACCATGCACTGATCACGTGGCTGATCATACACTGCTCACGTGACTGATCATGCACTGATCACGTGGCTATCATGCACTGATCACGTGGCTGAACATGCACTGTTCACGTGGCTGATCACACACCTGTCACGTGACATATCATGCACTGATCACGTGGCACTCATGCACTGATCACGTGGCTGATCATACTCTGCTCACGTAACTCATGCACACATCGCGTGGCTATCATGCACTGCTCACGTGGCTCGTCATGGAATGATCACGTGCCATATACTGGTCACGTGACTGATCATGCAAAGATCACGAAATGATCATGCACTGTTCACGTGACTGATCATGCACTGATCACGTGACTGATCATGCACTGATCACGTGGCTATCATGCTCTCACGTGGCTGATCATGCACGATCACGTAGCAACCATGTACTGGTCACGTGACTGATCATGCACTGATCGCGTAATTGATCATGCACTGATCACGTGGCTCATCATGCACTGATCACGTGGCTGATCACACTGTATCACGTGACTGATCATGCACTGATCACGTGGCTCATGCACTGATCACGTGCATCATGCACTGATCACGTGGCTATCATGCACTGATCACGTGGCTGATCACACGCGTATCACGTGACTGATCATGCACTGATCACGTGGCTATCATGCACTGATCACGTGGCTATCATTGATCACGTGGCTCATGCACTGATCACGTGACTGCATGCACTGATCACGTGACTGATCATGCACTGATCACGTGGCTGATCATGCACTGATCAACGTGGCTGATCATGCACTGATCACGTGGCTGATCATACTGATCACGTGACTGATCATGCAGATCACGTGGCTATCATGCACTGATCACGAGTGATCATGCACTGATCACGTCTATATCATGCACTGATCACGTGGCTGCCCGTGCACTGATCACGTGGATGATCATACACTAATCATGTGACAGATCATGCACTGATCACGTGGCTGATCATGCACTGATACCGTGACTGAGCATGGACTGATCACATGACTATCATGTAGTGATCACGTGACTTAATGGCGCTGATCATGTGACTGATCATGCACTGATCATGTTTGCTATCATACACTGATCATGTGCTCTGGAGGCAATAAACAAAGAGCTGAGTAGGCACGAATCAAACAGTGCAGCAGGCAATAATCATGGAACTCAGGTGTGAGGAATCATGCTGCTCACTGCAATAATCAAGCAGCAGCTGAGCAGGCAGGAATTACGCAGCACAGCTGGCAATTGTCAAGCAGATGACAGGCAGGAATCGTGCAGCTCAGCTGGCAATTGTCAAGCAGATGAGCAGACAGTAATCACGCGGCTCAGCAGGCCCTGATCACGTGACTGAGCATGCACTGTTCGCGTGGCTGATCATACACTGATCACGTGATGATCATGCACTGATCACGGATATGCACTGATCATGGCTGATCATCACGTGCACTGTCTGACCATGCACTGATCACGTGGCTGATCACACTGCTCACGTAACTGATCATGCACTGATCACGTGGCTATCATGCACTGATCACGTGGCTGATCATGCACTGTTCACGTGGCTGATCACACATCACGTGACATATCATGCACTGATCACGTGGCATCATGCACTGATCACGTGGCTGATCATACTCTGCTCACGTCATGCACATCATCCTCTGCATGCTGCCACGTGGCTGATCATGGAATGATCACGTAGCAACCATATACTGGTCACGTGACTGATCATGCAAGATCACGTAAATGATCATGCACTGTTCACGTGACTGATCACGCACTGATCACGTGACTGATCATGCACTGATCACGTGGCTATCATGCACTGCTCACGTGGCTGATCATGCACTGATCACGTGGCAACCATGTACTGGTCACGTGACTGATCATGCACTGATCGTAATTGATCCTGCACTGATCACGTGGCTCATCATGCACTGATCACGTGGCTGATCATGCACTGATCACGTGACTGATCATGCACTGATCCCGTGGCTCTCATACACTGATCACGTGATGTCATGCACTGATCACGTGGATATCATGCACTGATCACGTGGCTGATCATGCATCTGCGGCTGATCATGCACTGATCACGCGCTGACTCATGCACTGATCACGTGGCTGATCATGCACTGATCACGTGGCTGCATGTGCTGCTATCCGTGACTGATCATGCACTGATCACGTAATTGATCATGCACTGATCATGCGTGCTGATCATGCACTGATCACGTGGCTGATCATACCTGATCACTGACTGATCATGCACTGATCACGTGGCTGATCATGCACTGATCACGTGGCTATCATGCACTGATCATGGCTGGATATCACTGATCACGTGCCTGATCATGCACTGATCGTGGCTGATCATGCACTGACCGTGACTGATCATGCACGATCTGTGTATCATGCACTGATCACGTGGCTATCATGCATGCTCTACGTGGCTGATCATGCACTGATCACGCAGCTACCATGTACTGGTCACGACTGATCATGCACTGATCACGTGACTGATCATGCAGTGATCGTGGCTATCATGCACTACTCACGTGGCTGATCATGCAATGATCATGTAGCTACATGTACAGGTCACGTGAATGATCATACACCCATCAGGTGACTGATCATTGATCACGTGGCTATCATGCACTGATCACGAGACTGATCATGCACTGATTCACGTCTATATCATGCACTGATCACATGACTGCCCATGCACTGATCACGTGGATGATCATACACTAATCATGTGACAGATCATGCACTGATCACGTGGCTGATCATGCACTGATACGTGACTGAGCATGGACTGATCACATGACTATCATGTAGTGATCACGTGACTTAATGGCGCTGATCATGTGACTGATCATGCGCTGATCATGTTTGCTATCATACACTGATCATGTGCCTCTGGAGGCAATAAACAAAGAGCTGAGTAGGCACGAATCAAACAGTCAGCAGGCAATAATCATGGAACTCAGGTGTGAGGAATCATGCTGCTCAGCTGGCAATAATCAAGCAGCTGAGCAGGCAGGAATTCGCAGCACAGCTGGCAATTGTCAAGCAGATGACGGGCAGGAATCGTGCAGCTCAGCTGGCAATTGTCAAGCAGATGAGCAGACAGTAATCACGCAGCTCAGCAGGCCCAGATCACGTGACTGAGCATGCACTGTTCACGTGGCTGATCATACACTGATCACGTGGCTGATCATGCACTGATCACGTGGATATGCGCTGATCACGTGGCTGATCATACTGCTCACGTAACTGATCATGCACTGATCACGTGGCTATCATGCACTGATCACGTGGCTGAACATGCACTGTTCACGTGGCTGATCACACACCTGCACGTGACATATCATGCACTGATCACGTGGCACTCATGCACTGATCACGTGGCTGATCATACTCTGCTCACGTAACTCATGCACACATCACGTGGCTATCATGCACTGCTCGCGTGGCTCGTCATGGAATGATCACGTAGCAACCATATACTGGTCACGTGACTGATCATGCAAGATCACGTAAATGATCATGCACTGTTCACGTGACTGATCATGTACTGATCACGTGACTGATCATGCACTGATCACGTGGCTATCATGCTCTGCTCACGTGGCTGATCATGCAACGATCACGTAGCAACCATGTACTGGTCACGTGACTGATCATGCACTGATCACGTAATTGATCCTGCACTGATCACGTGGCTCATCATGCACTGATCACGTGGCTGATCACACATGTATCACGTGACTGATCATGCACTGATCACGTGGCTCTCATGCACTGATCACGTGGCTGTCATGCACTGATCACGTGGATATCATGCACTGATCACGTGGCTGATCACACACACATCACGTGATCATGCACTGATCACGTGGCTATCATGCACTGATCACGTGGCTGATCATGCACTGATCGCGTGGCTGATCATGCACTGATCACGTGGCTGATCATGCACTGATCACGTGACTGATCATGCACTGATCACGTGATTGATCATGCTGATCACGTGGCTGATCATGCACTGATCACGTGGCTGATCATGCTGATCACGTGACTGATCATGCACTGATCACGTGACTGATCATGCACTGATCACGTGGCTATCATGCACTACTCACGTGGCTGATCATGCAATGATCATGTAGCTACCATGTACAGTCACGTGAATGATCATACACCCATCAGGTGACTGATCATGCACTGATCACGTGGCTATCATGCACTGATCACGAGACTGATCATGCACTGTTCACGTCTATATCATGCACTGATCACATGACTGCCCATGCACTGATCACGTGGATGATCATACACTAATCTTGTGACAGATCATGCACTGATCACGTGGCTGATCATGCACTGATACCGTGACTGAGCATGGACTGATCACATGACTATCATGTAGTGATCACGTGACTTAATGGCGCTGATCATGTGACTGATCATGCGCTGATCATGTTTGCTATCATACACTGATCATGTGCCTCTGGAGGCAATAAACAAAGAGCTGAGTAGGCACGAATCAAACAGTCAGCAGGCAATAATCATGGAACTCAGGTGTGAGGAATCATGCTGCTCAGCTGGCAATAATCAAGCAGCTGAGCAGGCAGGAATTACGCAGCACAGCTGGCAATTGTCAAGCAGATGACAGGCAGGAATCGTGCAGCTCAGCTGGCAATTGTCAAGCAGATGAGCAGACAGTAATCACGCAGCTCAGCAGGCCCAGATCACGTGACTGAGCATGCACTGTTCACGTGGCTGATCATACACTGATCACGTGATCATGCACTGATCACTTGGATATCATGCACTGATCACATGGCTGATCATACACTGTTCACGTGTCTGACCATGCACTGATCACGTGGCTGATCATACACTGCTCACGTAACTGATCATGCACTGATCACGTGGCTATCATGCACTGATCACGTGGCTGAACATGCACTGTTCACGTGGCTGATCACACACCTGTCACGTGACTGATCATGCACTGATCGCGTGGCACTCATGCACTGATCACGTGACTGATCATGCACTGCTCACGTAACTCATGCGCACATCACGTGGCTATCATGCACTGCTCGCGTGGCTCGTCATGGAATGATCGCGTAGCAACCATATACTGGTAACGTGGCTGATCATGCAAAGATCACGTAATGATCATGCACTGTTCACGTGACTGATCATGTACTGATCGCGTGACTGATCATGCACTGACCGCGTGGCTATCATGCTCTGCTCACGTGGCTGATCATGCAGCGATCACGTAGCACCATGTACTGGTCACGTGACTGATCATGCACTGATCACGTAATTGATCCTGCACTGATCACGTGGCTCATCATGCACTGATCACGTGGCTGATACACTGATCACGTGACTGATCATGCACTGATCACGTGGCTCTCATGCACTGATCACGTGGCTGTCATGCACTGATCACGTGGATATCATGCACTGATCACGTGGCTGATCACACTGATCACGTGACTGATCATGCACTGATCACGTGGCTATCATGCACTGATCACGTGGCTGATCATGCATGATCACGTGGCTGATCATGACTGATCTGCTGATCATGCACTGATCACGCTGATCATGCACTGATCACGTGGCTGATCATGCAATGATCACGTGGCTACCATGTACTGGTCACGTGACTGATCATGCACCGATCAGGTGACTGATCATGCACTGATCACGTGGCTATCATGCACTGATCACTGATCATGCTGATCATATCATGCACTGATCACGTGACTGCCCGTGCACTGATCACGTGGATGATCATACACTAATCTTGTGACAGATCATGCACTGATCACGTGGCTGATCATGCACTGATACGTGACTGAGCATGGACTGATCACATGACTATCATGTAGTGATCACGTGACTTAATGGCGCTGATCATGTGACTGATCATGCGCTGATCATGTTTGCTATCATACACTGATCATGTGCCTCTGGAGGCAATAAACAAAGAGCTGAGTAGGCACGAATCAAACAGTCAGCAGGCAATAATCATGGAACTCAGGTGTGAGGAATCATGCTGCTCAGCTGGCAATAATCAAGCAGCTGAGCAGGCAGGAATTACGCAGCACAGCTGGCAATTGTCAAGCAGATGACGGGCAGGAATCGTGCAGCTCAGCTGGCAATTGTCAAGCAGATGAGCAGACAGTAATCACGCAGCTCAGCAGGCCCAGATCACGTGACTGAGCATGCACTGTTCACGTGGCTGATCATACACTGATCACGTGATGATCATGCACTGATCACTTGGATATCATGCACTGATCACGTGGCTGATCATACACTGTTCGCGTCTGACCATGCACTGATCACGTGGCTGATCATACACTGCTCACGTAACTGATCATGCACTGATCACGTGGCTATCATGCACTGATCACGTGGCTGAACATGCACTGTTCACGTGGCTGATCACACCTGTCACGTGACATATCATGCACTGATCACGTGGCACTCATGCACTGATCACGTGGCTGATCATACTCTGCTCACGTAACTCATGCACACATCACGTGGCTATCATGCACTGCTCACGTGGCTCGTCATGGAATGATCACGTGGCAACCATATACTGGTAACGTGACTGATCATGCAAAGATCACGTAAATGATCATGCACTGTTCACGTGACTGATCATGTACTGATCACGTGACTGATCATGCACTGACCACGTGGCTATCATTGCTCTGCTCACGTGGCTGATCATGCAACGATCACGTAGCAACCATGTACTGGTCACGTGACTGATCATGCACTGATCGCGTAATTGATCCTGCACTGATCACGTGGCTCATCATGCACTGATCACGTGGCTGATCACACTGCATATCACGTGACTGATCATGCACTGATCCCGTGGCTGCTCATGCACTGATCACGTGGCTGTCATGCACTGATCACGTGGCTATCATGCACTGATCACGTGGCTGATCACGCATATCACGTGACTGATCATGCACTGATCATGGCTGATCATGCACTGATCACGTGGCTATCATGCACTGATCACGTGGCTGATCAGGGCAATGATCACGTAGCTACCATGTACTGGTCACGTGACTGATCATGCACTGATCACGTGACTGATCATGCACTGATCATGTGGCTGATCATGCACTGATCACGTGGCTGATCATACACCCATCACGTAACTGATCATGCACTGATCACGTGGCTATCATGCACTGATCGTGACTGATCATGCACTGTTCGCGTCTATATCATGCACTGATCACATGACTGCCCGTCATGCACTGATCACGTGGATGATCATACACTAATCTTGTGACAGATCATGCACTGATCACGTGGCTGATCATGCACTGATACACGTGACTGAGCATGGACTGATCACATGACTATCATGTAGTGATCACGTGACTTAATGGCGCTGATCATGTGACTGATCATGCGCTGATCATGTTTGCTATCATACACTGATCATGTGCCTCTGGAGGCAATAAACAAAGAGCTGAGTAGGCACGAATCAAACAGTCAGCAGGCAATAATCATGGAACTCAGGTGTGAGGAATCATGCTGCTCAGCTGGCAATAATCAAGCAGCTGAGCAGGCAGGAATTGCAGCACAGCTGGCAATTGTCAAGCAGATGACAGGCAGGAATCGTGCAGCTCAGCTGGCAATTGTCAAGCAGATGAGCAGACAGTAATCACGCAGCTCAGCAGGCCCAGATCACGTGACTGAGCATGCACTGTTCACGTGGCTGATCATGCACTGATCACGTGGCTGATCATGCACTGATCACTTGGATATCATGCACTGATCACGTGGCTGATCATACACTGTTCACGTGTCTGACCATGCACTGATCACGTGGCTGATCATACACTGCTCGCGTAACTGATCATGCACTGATCACGTGGCTATCATGCACTGATCACGTGGCTGAACATGCACTGTTCACGTGGCTGATCACACACCTGTCACGTGACATATCATGCACTGATCACGTGGCACTCATGCACTGATCACGTGGCTGATCATACTCTGCTCACGTAACTCATGCACATCATCACGTGGCTATCATGCACTGCTCACGTGGCTCGTCATGGAATGATCACGTAGCAACCATATACTGGTAACGTGACTGATCATGCAAGATCACGTAAATGATCATGCACTGTTCACGTGACTGATCATGTACTGATCGTGACTGATCATGCACTGACCACGTGGCTATCATGCTCTGCTCACGTGGCTGATCATGCAGCGATCACGTAGCAACCATGTACTGGTCACGTGACTGATCATGCACTGATCACGTAATTGATCCTGCACTGATCACGTGGCTCATCATGCACTGATCACGTGGCTGATCACACATATCACGTGACTGATCATGCACTGATCCGTGGCTCTCATGCACTGATCACGTGGCTGTCATGCACTGATCACGTGGATATCATGCACTGATCACGTGGCTGATCACTGCAGTATCCATGACTGATCATGCACTGATCACGTGGCTATCATGCACTGATCACGTGGCTATCATGCACTGATCACGTGGCTGATCAGGCAATGATCACGTAGCTACTGCTGGTCACGTGACTGATCATGCACTGATCACGTAATTGATCATGCACTGATCATGTGGCTGATCATGCACTGATCACGTGGCTGATCATGCACTGATCACGTAACTGATCATGCACTGATCGCGTGGCTATCATGCACTGATCACGTGGCTGATCATGCACTGATCACGTGGCTGATCATGCACTGATCACGTGGCTGGACATGCACTGATCACGTGACTGGTCATGCACTGATCGCGTGGCTGATCATGCACTGATGTGACTGATCATGCACTGATCTCGTGTCTGATCATGCACTGATCACGTGGCTATCATGCACTGCTCACGTGGCTGATCATGCCATGATCACGCAGCTACCATGTACTGGTCACATGACTGATCATGCACTGATCACGTGACTGATCATGCAGTGATCACGTGGCTATCATGAACTACTCACGTGGCTGATCATGCAATGATCATGTAGCTACCATGTACAGGTCACGTGAATGATCATACACCCATCAGGTGACTGATCATGCACTGATCACGTGGCTATCATGCACTGATCACGAGACTGATCATGCACTGTTCACGTCTATATCATGCACTGATCACATGACTGCCCGTGCACTGATCACGTGGATGATCATACACTAATCTTGTGACAGATCATGCACTGATCACGTGGCTGATCATGCACTGATACCGTGACTGAGCATGGACTGATCACATGACTATCATGTAGTGATCACGTGACTTAATGGCGCTGATCATGTGACTGATCATGCGCTGATCATGTTTGCTATCATACACTGATCATGTGCCTCTGGAGGCAATAAACAAAGAGCTGAGTAGGCACGAATCAAACAGTCAGCAGGCAATAATCATGGAACTCAGGTGTGAGGAATCATGCTGCTCAGCTGGCAATAATCAAGCAGCTGAGCAGGCAGGAATTCGCATGCACTGGCAATTGTCAAGCAGATGACGGGCAGGAATCGTGCAGCTCAGCTGGCAATTGTCAAGCAGATGAGCAGACAGTAATCACGCAGCTCAGCAGGCCCAGATCACGTGACTGAGCATGCACTGTTCACGTGGCTGATCATGCACTGATCACGTGATGATCATGCACTGATCACTTGGATATCATGCACTGATCACGTGGCTGATCATACACTGTTCACGTGTCTGACCATGCACTGATCACGTGGCTGATCATACACTGCTCACGTAACTGATCATGCACTGATCACGTGGCTATCATGCACTGATCACGTGGCTGAACATGCACTGTTCACGTGGCTGATCACACACCTGTCACGTGACATATCATGCACTGATCACGTGGCACTCATGCACTGATCACGTGGCTGATCATACTCTGCTCACGTAACTCATGCACATCACGTGGCTATCATGCACTGCTCCGTGGCTCGTCATGGAATGATCGCGTAGCAACCATATACTGGTACGTGACTGATCATGCAAGATCACGTAAATGATCATGCACTGTTCACGTGACTGATCATGTACTGATCACGTGACTGATCATGCACTGACCACGTGGCTATCATGCTCTGCTCACGTGGCTGATCATGCAGCGATCACGTAGCAACCATGTACTGGTCGCGTGACTGATCATGCACTGATCACGTAATTGATCCTGCACTGATCACGTGGCTCATCATGCACTGATCACGTGGCTGATCACACTGTATCACGTGACTGATCATGCACTGATCCCGTGGCTCTCATGCACTGATCACGTGGCTGTCATGCACTGATCACGTGGATATCATGCACTGATCATGTGGCTGATCACACACGTATCACATGACTGATCATGCACTGATCGCGTGGCTATCATGCACTGATCACGTGGCTATCATGCACTGATCACGTGGCTGATCAGGCAATGATCACGTAGCTACCATGTACTGGTCGCGTGACTGATCATGCACTGAGCACGTAATTGATCATGCACTGATCATGTGGCTGATCATGCACTGATCACGTGGCTGATCATGCACACTGATCACATAACTGATCATGCACTGATCACGTGACTGATCATGCACTGATCACGTGGCTATCATGCACTGATCACTTGGCTGGACATACACTGATCACGTGCCTGGTCATGCACTGATCACGTGGCTGATCATGCACTGATCACGTGACTGATCATGCACTGATCTCGTGTCTGATCATGCACTGATCGCGTGGCTATCATGCACTGCTCACGTGGCTGATCATGCCATGATCACGCAGCTACCATGTACTGGTCACATGACTGATCATGCACTGATCACGTGACTGATCATGCAGTGATCACGTGGCTATCATGAACTACTCACGTGGCTGATCATGCAATGATCATGTAGCTACCATGTACAGGTCACGTGAATGATCATACACCCATCAGGTGACTGATCATGCACTGATCACGTGGCTATCATGCACTGATCACGAGACTGATCATGCACTGTTCACGTCTATATCATGCACTGATCACGTGACTGCCCGTGCACTGATCACGTGGATGATCATACACTAATCTTGTGACAGATCATGCACTGATCACGTGGCTGATCATGCACTGATACCGTGACTGAGCATGGACTGATCACATGACTATCATGTAGTGATCACGTGACTTAATGGCGCTGATCATGTGACTGATCATGCGCTGATCATGTTTGCTATCATACACTGATCATGTGCCTCTGGAGGCAATAAACAAAGAGCTGAGTAGGCACGAATCAAACAGTCAGCAGGCAATAATCATGGAACTCAGGTGTGAGGAATCATGCTGCTCAGCTGGCAATAATCAAGCAGCTGAGCAGGCAGGAATTACGCAGCACAGCTGGCAATTGTCAAGCAGATGACAGGCGGGAATCGTGCAGCTCAGCTGGCAATTGTCAAGCAGATGAGCAGACAGTAATCACGCAGCTCAGCAGGCCCAGATCGCGTGACTGAGCATGCACTGTTCACGTGGCTGATCATACACTGATCACGTGATGATCATGCACTGATCACTTGGATATCATGCACTGATCACGTGGCTGATCATACACTGTTCACGTGTCTGACCATGCACTGATCACGTGGCTGATCATACACTGCTCACGTAACTGATCATGCACTGATCACGTGGCTATCATGCACTGATCACGTGGCTGAACATGCACTGTTCACGTGGCTGATCACACACCTGTCACGTGACATATCATGCACTGATCACGTGGCACTCATGCACTGATCACGTGGCTGATCATACTCTGCTCACGTAACTCATGCACACATCACGTGGCTATCATGCACTGCTCACGTGGCTCGTCATGCGAATGATCACGTAGCAACCATATACGTAAATGATCATGCACTGTTCACGTGACTGATCATGTACTGATCACGTGACTGATCATGCACTGACCACGTGGCTATCATGCTCTGCTCACGTGGCTGATCATGCAGCGATCACGTAGCAACCATGTACTGGTCACGTGACTGATCATGCACTGATCACGTAATTGATCCTGCACTGATCACGTGGCTCATCATGCACTGATCACGTGGCTGATCACACATGTATCACGTGACTGATCATGCACTGATCACGTGGCTCTCATGCACTGATCACGTGGCTGTCATGCACTGATCACGTGGATATCATGCACTGATCACGTGGCTGATCACACACGTATCACATGACTGATCATGCACTGATCACGTGGCTATCATGCACTGATCACGTGGCTATCATGCACTGATCACGTGGCTGATCAGGCAATGATCACGTGGCTACCATGTACTGGTCACGTGACTGATCATGCACTGAGCGCGTAATTGATCATGCACTGATCACGTGGCTGATCATGCACTGATCACGTGGCTGATCATACACTGATCACGTAACTGATCATGCACTGATCACGTGACTGATCATGCACTGATCACGTGGCTATCATGCACTGATCACGTGGCTGGTCATGCACTGATCACGCAGCCTGATGCACTGGTCACATGATCATGCACTGATCACGTGGCTGATCATGCACTGATCACGTGGCTGATCATGCACTGATCACGTGGCTGATCATGCACTGATCGTGGCTGATCATGCACTGATCACGTGCTGTCATGCACTGATCACGTGGCTGATCATGCACTGATCACGTGACTGATCATGCACTGATCTGCGTGTCATCATGCACTGATCACGTGGCTATCACATGCACTGCTCACGTGGCTGATCATGCCATGATCACGCAGCTACCCATGTACTGGTCACGCACTGATCATGCACTGATCACGGGTGACTGATCATGCAGTGATCACGTGGCTATCATGAACTACTCACGTGGCTGATCATGCAATGATCATGTAGCTACCATGTACTGGTCACGTGACTGATCATACACCCATCAGGTGACTGATCATGCACTGATCACGTGGCTATCATGCACTGATCACGAGACTGATCATGCACTGTTCACGTCTATATCATGCACTGATCACATGACTGCCCGTGCACTGATCACGTGGATGATCATACACTAATCTTGTGACAGATCATGCACTGATCACGTGGCTGATCATGCACTGATACCGTGACTGAGCATGGACTGATCACATGACTATCATGTAGTGATCACGTGACTTAATGGCGCTGATCATGTGACTGATCATGCGCTGATCATGTTTGCTATCATACACTGATCATGTGCCTCTGGAGGCAATAAACAAAGAGCTGAGTAGGCACGAATCAAACAGTCAGCAGGCAATAATCATGGAACTCAGGTGTGAGGAATCATGCTGCTCAGCTGGCAATAATCAAGCAGCTGAGCAGGCAGGAATTACGCAGCACAGCTGGCAATTGTCAAGCAGATGACAGGCAGGAATCGTGCAGCTCAGCTGGCAATTGTCAAGCAGATGAGCAGACAGTAATCACGCAGCTCAGCAGGCCCAGATCACGTGACTGAGCATGCACTGTTCACGTGGCTGATCATACACTGATCACGTGATGATCATGCACTGATCACTGGATATCATGCACTGATCACGTGGCTGATCATACACTGTTCGCGTGTCTGACCATGCACTGATCACGTGGCTGATCATACACTGCTCACGTAACTGATCATGCACTGATCACGTGGCTATCATGCACTGATCACGTGGCTGAACATGCACTGTTCACGTGGCTGATCACACACCTGTCACGTGACATATCATGCACTGATCACGTGGCACTCATGCACTGATCACGTGGCTGATCATACTCTGCTCACGTAACTCATGCACACATCACGTGGCTATCATGCACTGCTCACGTGGCCGTCATGGAATGATCACGTAGCAACCATATACTGGTAACGTGACTGATCATGCAAAGATCACGTAAATGATCATGCACTGTTCACGTGACTGATCATGTACTGATCGCGTGACTGATCATGCACTGACCGTGGCTATCATGCTCTGCTCACGTGGCTGATCATGCAGCGATCACGTAGCAACCATGTACTGGTCACGTGACTGATCATGCACTGATCCGTAATTGATCCTGCACTGATCACGTGGCTCATCATGCACTGATCACGTGGCTGATCACACGTATCACGTGACTGATCATGCACTGATCCCGTGGCTCTCATGCACTGATCACGTGGCTGTCATGCACTGATCACGTGGATATCATGCACTGATCACGTGGCTGATCACACCGTATCACATGACTGATCATGCACTGATCACGTGGCTATCATGCACTGATCACGTGGCTATCATGCACTGATCACGTGGCTGATCAGGCATGATCACGTAGCTACCATGTACTGGTCACGTGACTGATCATGCACTGATCACGTAATTGATCATGCACTGATCATGTGGCTGATCATGCACTGATCACGTGGCTGATCATACACTGATCACATAACTGATCATGCACTGATCCGACTATCATGCACTGATCACGTGACTGATCATGCACTGATCACGTGGCTATCATGCACTGATCACTTGGCTGGACATACACTGATCACGTGCCTGGTCATGCACTGATCACGTGGCTGATCATGCACTGATCACGTGACTGATCATGCACTGATCTCGTGTCTGATCATGCACTGATCACGTGGCTATCATGCACTGCTCACGTGGCTGATCATGCCATGATCACAGCTACCATGTACTGGTCACATGACTGATCATGCACTGATCACGTGACTGATCATGCAGTGATCACGTGGCTATCATGAACTACTCACGTGGCTGATCATGCAATGATCATGTAGCTACCATGTACAGGTCACGTGAATGATCATACACCCATCAGGTGACTGATCATGCACTGATCACGTGGCTATCATGCACGGATCACGAGACTGATCATGCACTGTTCACGTCTATATCATGCACTGATCACATGACTGCCCGTGCACTGATCACGTGGATGATCATACACTAATCTTGTGACAGATCATGCACTGATCACGTGGCTGATCATGCACTGATACCGTGACTGAGCATGGACTGATCACATGACTATCATGTAGTGATCACGTGACTTAATGGCGCTGATCATGTGACTGATCATGCGCTGATCATGTTTGCTATCATACACTGATCATGTGCCTCTGGAGGCAATAAACAAAGAGCTGAGTAGGCACGAATCAAACAGTCAGCAGGCAATAATCATGGAACTCAGGTGTGAGGAATCATGCTGCTCAGCTGGCAATAATCAAGCAGCTGAGCAGGCAGGAATTACGCAGCACAGCTGGCAATTGTCAAGCAGATGACAGGCAGGAATCGTGCAGCTCAGCTGGCAATTGTCAAGCAGATGAGCAGACAGTAATCACGCAGCTCAGCAGGCCCAGATCACGTGACTGAGCATGCACTGTTCACGTGGCTGATCATACACTGATCACGTGATGATCATGCACTGATCACTTGGATATCATGCACTGATCACGTGGCTGATCATACACTGTTCACGTGTCTGACCATGCACTGATCACGTGGCTGATCATACACTGCTCACGTAACTGATCATGCACTGATCACGTGGCTATCATGCACTGATCACGTGGCTGAACATGCACTGTTCACGTGGCTGATCACACACCTGTCACGTGACATATCATGCACTGATCACGTGGCACTCATGCACTGATCACGTGGCTGATCATACTCTGCTCACGTAACTCATGCACACATCACGTGGCTATCATGCACTGCTCACGTGGCTGTCATGGAATGATCACGTAGCAACCATATACACTGTGACTGATCATGCAAGATCACGTAAATGATCATGCACTGTTCACGTGACTGATCATGTACTGATCACGTGACTGATCATGCACTGACCACGTGGCTATCATGCTCTGCTCACGTGGCTGATCATGACCAACGATCACGTAGCAACCATGTACTGGTCACGTGACTGATCATGCACTGATCACGTAATTGATCCTGCACTGATCACGTGGCTCATCATGCACTGATCACGTGGCTGATCACACAGTATCACGTGACTGATCATGCACTGATCACGTGGCTCTCATGCACTGATCACGTGGCTGTCATGCACTGATCACGTGGATATCATGCACTGATCACGTGGCTGATCACACACGTATCACTTGACTGATCATGCACTGATCACGTGGCTATCATGCACTGATCACGTGGCTATCATGCACTGATCACGTGGCTGATCAGGCAATGATCACGTGGCTACCATGTACTGGTCACGTGACTGATCATGCACTGATCACGTAATTGATCATGCACTGATCATGTGGCTGATCATGCACTGATCACGTGGCTGATCATACACTGATCACGCAACTGATCATGCACTGATCACGTGACTGATCATGCACTGATCACGTGGCTATCATGCACTGATCACTTGGCTGGACATACACTGATCACGTGCCTGGTCATGCACTGATCCGTGGCTGATCATGCACTGATCACGTGACTGATCATGCACTGATCTCGTGTCTGATCATGCACTGATCACGTGGCTATCATGCACTGCTCACGTGGCTGATCATGCCATGATCACGCAGCTACCATGTACTGGTCACATGACTGATCATGCACTGATCACGTGACTGATCATGCAGTGATCACGTGGCTATCATGAACTACTCACGTGGCTGATCATGCAATGATCATGTAGCTACCATGTACAGGTCACGTGAATGATCATACACCCATCAGGTGACTGATCATGCACTGATCACGTGGCTATCATGCACTGATCACGAGACTGATCATGCACTGTTCACGTCTATATCATGCACTGATCACATGACTGCCCGTGCACTGATCACGTGGATGATCATACACTAATCTTGTGACAGATCATGCACTGATCACGTGGCTGATCATGCACTGATACCGTGACTGAGCATGGACTGATCACATGACTATCATGTAGTGATCACGTGACTTAATGGCGCTGATCATGTGACTGATCATGCGCTGATCATGTTTGCTATCATACACTGATCATGTGCCTCTGGAGGCAATAAACAAAGAGCTGAGTAGGCACGAATCAAACAGTCAGCAGGCAATAATCATGGAACTCAGGTGTGAGGAATCATGCTGCTCAGCTGGCAATAATCAAGCAGCTGAGCAGGCAGGAATTACGCAGCACAGCTGGCAATTGTCAAGCAGATGACAGGCAGAATCGTGCAGCTCAGCTGGCAATTGTCAAGCAGATGAGCAGACAGTAATCACGCAGCTCAGCAGGCCCAGATCACGTGACTGAGCATGCACTGTTCACGTGGCTGATCATACACTGATCACGTGATGATCATGCACTGATCACTTGGATATCATGCACTGATCACGTGGCTGATCATACACTGTTCACGTGTCTGACCATGCACTGATCACGTGGCTGATCATACACTGCTCACGTAACTGATCATGCACTGATCACGTGGCTATCATGCACTGATCACGTGGCTGAACATGCACTGTTCACGTGGCTGATCACACACCTGTCACGTGACATATCATGCACTGATCACGTGGCACTCATGCACTGATCACGTGGCTGATCATACTCTGCTCACGTAACTCATGCACACATCACGTGGCTATCATGCACTGCTCACGTGGCTCGTCATGGAATGATCACGTAGCAACCATATACTGGTAACGTGACTGATCATGCAAAGATCACGTAAATGATCATGCACTGTTCACGTGACTGATCATGTACTGATCACGTGACTGATCATGCACTGACCACGTGGCTATCATGCTCTGCTCACGTGGCTGATCATGCGATCGCATCACGTGCAACCATGTACTGGTCACGTGACTGATCATGCACTGATCACGTAATTGATCCTGCACTGATCACGTGGCTCATCATGCACTGATCACGTGGCTGATCACACATGTATCACGTGACTGATCATGCACTGATCCCGTGGCTCTCATGCACTGATCGCGTGGCTGTCATGCACTGATCACGTGGATATCATGCACTGATCATGTGGCTGATCACACACGTATCACATGACTGATCATGCACTGATCACGTGGCTATCATGCACTGATCACGTGGCTATCATGCACTGATCACGTGGCTGATCAGGCAATGATCACGTGGCTACCATGTACTGGTCACGTGACTGATCATGCACTGAGCGCGTAATTGATCATGCACTGATCAGTGGCTGATCATGCACTGATCACGTGGCTGATCATGCACTGATCACATAACTGATCATGCACTGATCACGTGACTGATCATGCACTGATCGCGTGGCTATCATGCACTGATCACTTGGCTGGACATGCACTGATCACGTGCCTGGTCATGCACTGATCGCGTGGCTGATCATGCACTGATCACGTGGCTGATCATGCACTGATCACGTGGCTATCATGCACTGATCCGTGGCTATCATACTGATCACGTGCTGATCATGCACATCTGCGTGGCTATGTCACTGATCGTGGCATCATGCACTGATCACGTGACTGATCATGCTGATCTCGTGTCTGATCATGCACTGATCGCGTGGCTATCATGCACTGCTCACGTGGCTGATCATGCCATGATCGCAGCTACCATGTACTGGTCACATGACTGATCATGCACTGATCACGTGACTGATCATGCAGTGATCACGTGGCTATCATGAACTGCTCACGTGGCTGATCATGCAATGATCATGTACTACCATGTACAGGTCACGTGAATGATCATACACCCATCAGGTGACTGATCATGCACTGATCACGTGGCTATCATGCACTGATCACGAGACTGATCATGCACTGTTCACGTCTATATCATGCACTGATCACATGACTGCCCGTGCACTGATCACGTGGATGATCATACACTAATCTTGTGACAGATCATGCACTGATCACGTGGCTGATCATGCACTGATACCGTGACTGAGCATGGACTGATCACATGACTATCATGTAGTGATCACGTGACTTAATGGCGCTGATCATGTGACTGATCATGCGCTGATCATGTTTGCTATCATACACTGATCATGTGCCTCTGGAGGCAATAAACAAAGAGCTGAGTAGGCACGAATCAAACAGTCAGCAGGCAATAATCATGGAACTCAGGTGTGAGGAATCATGCTGCTCAGCTGGCAATAATCAAGCAGCTGAGCAGGCAGGAATTACGCAGCACAGCTGGCAATTGTCAAGCAGATGACAGGCAGGAATCGTGCAGCTCAGCTGGCAATTGTCAAGCAGATGAGCAGACAGTAATCCGCAGCTCAGCAGGCCCAGATCACGTGACTGAGCATGCACTGTTCACGTGGCTGATCATACACTGATCACGTGATGATCATGCACTGATCACTTGGATATCATGCACTGATCACGTGGCTGATCATACACTGTTCACGTGTCTGACCATGCACTGATCACGTGGCTGATCATACACTGCTCACGTAACTGATCATGCACTGATCACGTGGCTATCATGCACTGATCACGTGGCTGAACATGCACTGTTCACGTGGCTGATCACACACCTGTCCGTGACATATCATGCACTGATCGTGGCACTCATGCACTGATCACGTGGCTGATCATACTCTGCTCACGTAACTCATGCACACATCACGTGGCTATCATGCACTGCTCCGTGGCTCGTCATGGAATGATCACGTAGCAACCATATACTGGTAACGTGACTGATCATGCAAAGATCACGTAAATGATCATGCACTGTTCACGTGACTGATCATGTACTGATCACGTGACTGATCATGCACTGACCGCGTGGCTATCATGCTCTGCTCACGTGGCTGATCATGCTAACGATCACGTAGCAACCATGTACTGGTCACGTGACTGATCATGCACTGATCACGTAATTGATCCTGCACTGATCACGTGGCTCATCATGCACTGATCACGTGGCTGATCACACATGTATCAGGTGACTGATCATGCACTGATCACGTGGCTCTCATGCACTGATCACGTGGCTGTCATGCACTGATCACGTGGATATCATGCACTGATCACGTGGCTGATCACACACGTATCACATGACTGATCATGCACTGATCACGTGGCTATCATGCACTGATCACGTGGCTATCATGCACTGATCACGTGGCTGATCAGGCAATGATCACGTAGCTACCATGTACTGGTCGCGTGACTGATCATGCACTGATCACGTGATTGATCATGCACTGATCATGTGGCTGATCATGCACTGATCACGTGGCTGATCGCCATGTCACATGACTGATCGCACGATACGTGGCTATCATGCACTGATCACGTGACTGATCATGCACTGATCACGTGGCTGATCATGCACTGATCACGTGGCTGGACATGCACTGATCACGTGCCTGGTCATGCACTGATCACGTGCTGATCATGCACTGATCACGTGACTGATCATGCACTGATCTCGTGTCTGATCATGCACTGATCGCGTGGCTATCATGCACTGCTCACGTGGCTGATCATGCCATGATCACGCAGCTACCATGTACTGGTCACATGACTGATCATGCACTGATCACGTGACTGATCATGCAGTGATCACGTGGCTATCATGAACTATCACGTGGCTGATCATGCAATGATCATGTAGCTACCATGTACAGGTCACGTGAATGATCATACACCCATCAGGTGACTGATCATGCACTGATCACGTGGCTATCATGCACTGATCACGAGACTGATCATGCACTGTTCACGTCTATATCATGCACTGATCACATGACTGCCCGTGCACTGATCACGTGGATGATCATACACTAATCTTGTGACAGATCATGCACTGATCACGTGGCTGATCATGCACTGATACCGTGACTGAGCATGGACTGATCACATGACTATCATGTAGTGATCACGTGACTTAATGGCGCTGATCATGTGACTGATCATGCGCTGATCATGTTTGCTATCATACACTGATCATGTGCCTCTGGAGGCAATAAACAAAGAGCTGAGTAGGCACGAATCAAACAGTCAGCAGGCAATAATCATGGAACTCAGGTGTGAGGAATCATGCTGCTCAGCTGGCAATAATCAAGCAGCTGAGCAGGCAGGAATTACGCAGCACAGCTGGCAATTGTCAAGCAGATGACAGGCAGGAATCGTGCAGCTCAGCTGGCAATTGTCAAGCAGATGAGCAGACAGTAATCACGCAGCTCAGCAGGCCCAGATCACGTGACTGAGCATGCACTGTTCACGTGGCTGATCATACACTGATCACGTGATGATCATGCACTGATCACTTGGATATCATGCACTGATCACGTGGCTGATCATACACTGTTCACGTGTCTGACCATGCACTGATCACGTGGCTGATCATACACTGCTCACGTAACTGATCATGCACTGATCACGTGGCTATCATGCACTGATCACGTGGCTGAACATGCACTGTTCACGTGGCTGATCACACACCTGTCACGTGACATATCATGCACTGATCACGTGGCACTCATGCACTGATCACGTGGCTGATCATACTCTGCTCACGTAACTCATGCACACATCACGTGGCTATCATGCACTGCTCACGTGGCTCGTCATGGAATGATCACGTAGCAACCATATACTGGTAACGTGACTGATCATGCAAAGATCACGTAAATGATCATGCACTGTTCACGTGACTGATCATGAACTGATCACGTGACTGATCATGCACTGACCACGTGGCTATCATGCTCTGCTCACGTGGCTGATCATGCAGCGATCACGTAGCAACCATGTACTGGTCACGTGACTGATCATGCACTGATCACGTAATTGATCCTGCACTGATCACGTGGCTCATCATGCACTGATCACGTGGCTGATCACACATGTATCACGTGACTGATCATGCACTGATCCCGTGGCTCTCATGCACTGATCACGTGGCTGTCATGCACTGATCACGTGGATATCATGCACTGATCACGTGGCTGATCACCCACGTATCACATGACTGATCATGCACTGATCACGTGGCTATCATGCACTGATCACGTGGCTATCATGCACTGATCACGTGGCTGATCAGGCAATGATCACGTAGCTACCATGTACTGGTCACGTGACTGATCATGCACTGAGCACGTTATTGATCATGCACTGATCATGTGGCTGATCATGCACTGATCACGTGGCTGATCATACACTGATCACATAACTGATCATGCACTGATCACGTGACTGATCATGCACTGATCACGTGGCTATCATGCACTGATCACTTGGCTGGACATACACTGATCACGTGCCTGGTCATGCACTGATCACGTGGCTGATCATGCACTGATCACGTGACTGATCATGCACTGATCTCGTGTCTGATCATGCACTGATCACGTGGCTATCATGCACTGCTCACGTGGCTGATCATGCCATGATCACGCAGCTACCATGTACTGGTCACATGACTGATCATGCACTGATCACGTGACTGATCATGCAGTGATCGCGTGGCTATCATGAACTACTCACGTGGCTGATCATGCAATGATCATGTAGCTACCATGTACAGGTCACGTGAATGATCATACACCCATCAGGTGACTGATCATGCACTGATCACGTGGCTATCATGCACTGATCACGAGACTGATCATGCACTGTTCACGTCTATATCATGCACTGATCACATGACTGCCCGTGCACTGATCACGTGGATGATCATACACTAATCTTGTGACAGATCATGCACTGATCACGTGGCTGATCATGCACTGATACCGTGACTGAGCATGGACTGATCACATGACTATCATGTAGTGATCACGTGACTTAATGGCGCTGATCATGTGACTGATCATGCGCTGATCATGTTTGCTATCATACACTGATCATGTGCCTCTGGAGGCAATAAACAAAGAGCTGAGTAGGCACGAATCAAACAGTCAGCAGGCAATAATCATGGAACTCAGGTGTGAGGAATCATGCTGCTCAGCTGGCAATAATCAAGCAGCTGAGCAGGCAGGAATTACGCAGCACAGCTGGCAATTGTCAAGCAGATGACAGGCAGGAATCGTGCAGCTCAGCTGGCAATTGTCAAGCAGATGAGCAGACAGTAATCACGCAGCTCAGCAGGCCCAGATCACGTGACTGAGCATGCACTGTTCGCGTGGCTGATCATACACTGATCACGTGATGATCATGCACTGATCACTTGGATATCATGCACTGATCACGTGGCTGATCATACACTGTTCACGTGTCTGACCATGCACTGATCACGTGGCTGATCATACACTGCTCACGTAACTGATCATGCACTGATCACGTGGCTATCATGCACTGATCACGTGGCTGAACATGCACTGTTCACGTGGCTGATCACACACCTGTCACGTGACATATCATGCACTGATCACGTGGCACTCATGCACTGATCACGTGGCTGATCATACTCTGCTCACGTAACTCATGCACACATCACGTGGCTATCATGCACTGCTCACGTGGCTCGTCATGGAATGATCACGTAGCAACCATATACTGGTAACGTGACTGATCATGCAAAGATCACGTAAATGATCATGCACTCTTCACGTGACTGATCATGTACTGATCACGTGACTGATCATGCACTGACCACGTGGCTATCATGCTCTGCTCACGTGGCTGATCATGCAACGATCACGTAGCAACCATGTACTGGTCACGTGACTGATCATGCACTGATCACGTAATTGATCCTGCACTGATCACGTGGCTCATCATGCACTGATCACGTGGCTGATCACACATGTATCACGTGACTGATCATGCACTGATCCCGTGGCTCTCATGCACTGATCACGTGGCTGTCATGCACTGATCACGTGGATATCATGCACTGATCACGTGGCTGATCACACCGTATCACATGACTGATCATGCACTGATCGTGGCTATCATGCACTGATCACGTGGCTATCATGCACTGATCCGCACGTGGCTGATCAGGCAATGATCACGTGGCTACCATGTACTGGTCACGTGACTGATCATGCACTGAGCACGTAATTGATCATGCACTGATCATGTGGCTGATCATGCACTGATCACGTGGCTGATCATACACTGATCACATAACTGATCATGCACTGATCACGTGACTGATCATGCACTGATCACGTGGCTATCATGCACTGATCACTTGGCACTCATGCACTGATCACACTGATCCGTGGCTGATCATGCACTGATCCGTGGCTATCATGCACTGATCCGTGGCTGATCATGCTGATCCGTGGCTGATCATGCACTGATCACGTGGCTGATCATGCACTGATCACGTGGCTATCATGCACTGATCACGTGGCTGATCATGCACTGATCACGTGACTGATCATGCACTGATCACGTGTCTGATCATGCACTGATCACGTGGCTATCATGCACTGCTCACGTGGCTGATCATGCCATGATCACGCAGCTACCATGTACTGGTCACATGACTGATCATGCACTGATCACGTGACTGATCATGCAGTGATCACGTGGCTATCATGAACTACTCACGTGGCTGATCATGCAATGATCATGTAGCTACCATGTACAGGTCACGTGAATGATCATACACCCATCAGGTGACTGATCATGCACTGATCACGTGGCTATCATGCACTGATCACGAGACTGATCATGCACTGTTCACGTCTATATCATGCACTGATCACATGACTGCCCGTGCACTGATCACGTGGATGATCATACACTAATCTTGTGACAGATCATGCACTGATCACGTGGCTGATCATGCACTGATACCGTGACTGAGCATGGACTGATCACATGACTATCATGTAGTGATCACGTGACTTAATGGCGCTGATCATGTGACTGATCATGCGCTGATCATGTTTGCTATCATACACTGATCATGTGCCTCTGGAGGCAATAAACAAAGAGCTGAGTAGGCACGAATCAAACAGTCAGCAGGCAATAATCATGGAACTCAGGTGTGAGGAATCATGCTGCTCAGCTGGCAATAATCAAGCAGCTGAGCAGGCAGGAATTACGCAGCACAGCTGGCAATTGTCAAGCAGATGACAGGCAGGAATCGTGCAGCTCAGCTGGCAATTGTCAAGCAGATGAGCAGACAGTAATCACGCAGCTCAGCAGGCCCAGATCACGTGACTGAGCATGCACTGTTCGCGTGGCTGATCATACACTGATCACGTGATGATCATGCACTGATCACTTGGATATCATGCACTGATCACGTGGCTGATCATACACTGTTCACGTGTCTGACCATGCACTGATCACGTGGCTGATCATACACTGCTCACGTAACTGATCATGCACTGATCACGTGGCTATCATGCACTGATCACGTGGCTGAACATGCACTGTTCACGTGGCTGATCACACACCTGTCACGTGACATATCATGCACTGATCACGTGGCACTCATGCACTGATCACGTGGCTGATCATACTCTGCTCACGTAACTCATGCACACATCGCGTGGCTATCATGCACTGCTCACGTGGCTCGTCATGGAATGATCCACGTAGCAACCATATACTGGTAGCGTGACTGATCATGCAAAGATCACGTAAATGATCATGCACTGTTCACGTGACTGATCATGTACTGATCACGTGACTGATCATGCACTGACCACGTGGCTATCATGCTCTGCTCACGTGGCTGATCATGCAGCGATCACGTAGCAACCATGTACTGGTCACGTGACTGATCATGCACTGATCACGTAATTGATCCTGCACTGATCACGTGGCTCATCATGCACTGATCACGTGGCTGATCACACATGTATCACGTGACTGATCATGCACTGATCCCGTGGCTCTCATGCACTGATCACGTGGCTGTCATGCACTGATCGCGTGGATATCATGCACTGATCATGTGGCTGATCACACACGTATCACATGACTGATCATGCACTGATCACGTGGCTATCATGCACTGATCGCGTGGCTATCATGCACTGATCACGTGGCTGATCAGGCAATGATCACGTGGCTACCATGTACTGGTCACGTGACTGATCATGCACTGATCACGTAATTGATCATGCACTGATCATGTGGCTGATCATGCACTGATCACGTGGCTGATCATGCACTGATCACATAACTGATCATGCACTGATCACGTGACTGATCATGCACTGATCGCGTGGCTATCATGCACTGATCACTTGGCTGGACATGCACTGATCACGTGCCTGGTCATGCACTGATCACGTGGCTGATCATGCACTGATCACGTGATCATGCTGATCACGTGACTGATCATGCTGATCGTGTCTGATCATGCACTGATCGCGTGGCTATCATGCACTGCTCGCGTGGCTGATCATGCCATGATCCACGCCAGCTACCATGTACTGGTCACATGACTGATCATGCACTGATCGCGTGACTGATCATGCAGTGATCACGTGGCTATCATGAACTACTCACGTGGCTGATCATGCAATGATCATGTAGCTACCATGTACAGGTCACGTGAATGATCATACACCCATCAGGTGACTGATCATGCACTGATCACGTGGCTATCATGCACGGATCACGAGACTGATCATGCACTGTTCACGTCTATATCATGCACTGATCACATGACTGCCGTGCACTGATCACGTGGATGATCATACACTAATCTTGTGACAGATCATGCACTGATCACGTGGCTGATCATGCACTGATACCGTGACTGAGCATGGACTGATCACATGACTATCATGTAGTGATCACGTGACTTAATGGCGCTGATCATGTGACTGATCATGCGCTGATCATGTTTGCTATCATACACTGATCATGTGCCTCTGGAGGCAATAAACAAAGAGCTGAGTAGGCACGAATCAAACAGTCAGCAGGCAATAATCATGGAACTCAGGTGTGAGGAATCATGCTGCTCAGCTGGCAATAATCAAGCAGCTGAGCAGGCAGGAATTACGCAGCACAGCTGGCAATTGTCAAGCAGATGACAGGCAGGAATCGTGCAGCTCAGCTGGCAATTGTCAAGCAGATGAGCAGACAGTAATCACGCAGCTCAGCAGGCCCAGATCACGTGACTGAGCATGCACTGTTCACGTGGCTGATCATACACTGATCGCGTGATGATCATGCACTGATCACTTGGATATCATGCACTGATCACGTGGCTGATCATACACTGTTCACGTGTCTGACCATGCACTGATCACGTGGCTGATCATACACTGCTCACGTAACTGATCATGCACTGATCACGTGGCTATCATGCACTGATCACGTGGCTGAACATGCACTGTTCACGTGGCTGATCACACACCTGTCACGTGACATATCATGCACTGATCACGTGGCACTCATGCACTGATCACGTGGCTGATCATACTCTGCTCACGTAACTCATGCACACATCCACGTGGCTATCATGCACTGCTCACGTGGCTCGTCATGGAATGATCGCGTAGCAACCATATACTGGTAACGTGACTGATCATGCAAAGATCACGTAAATGATCATGCACTGTTCACGTGACTGATCATGCACTGATCACGTGACTGATCATGCACTGACCACGTGGCTATCATGCTCTGCTCACGTGGCTGATCATGCAACGATCACGTAGCAACCATGTACTGGTCACGTGACTGATCATGCACTGATCACGTGATTGATCCTGCACTGATCACGTGGCTCATCATGCACTGATCGCGTGGCTGATCACACATGTATCACGTGGCTGATCATGCACTGATCCCGTGGCTCTCATGCACTGATCGCGTGGCTGTCATGCACTGATCACGTGGATATCATGCACTGATCATGTGGCTGATCACACGCGTATCACATGACTGATCATGCACTGATCACGTGGCTATCATGCACTGATCACGTGGCTATCATGCACTGATCACGTGGCTGATCAGGCAATGATCACGTAGCTACCATGTACTGGTCACGTAACTGATCATGCACTGAGCACGTAATTGATCATGCACTGATCATGTGGCTGATCATGCACTGATCACGTGGCTGATCATGCACTGATCACGTAACTGATCATGCACTGATCACGTGGCTGATCATGCACTGATCACGTGGCTATCATGCACTGATCACTTGGCTGGACATACACTGATCCACGTGCCTGGTCATGCACTGATCGCGTGGCTGATCATGCACTGATCACGTGACTGATCATGCACTGATCTCGTGTCTGATCATGCACTGATCACGTGGCTATCATGCACTGCTCACGTGGCTGATCATGCCATGATCACGCAGCTACCATGTACTGGTCACATGACTGATCATGCACTGATCACGTGACTGATCATGCAGTGATCACGTGGCTATCATGAACTACTCACGTGGCTGATCATGCAATGATCATGTAGCTACCATGTACAGGTCACGTGAATGATCATACACCCATCAGGTGACTGATCATGCACTGATCACGTGGCTATCATGCACGGATCACGAGACTGATCATGCACTGTTCACGTCTATATCATGCACTGATCACATGACTGCCCGTGCACTGATCGCGTGGATGATCATACACTAATCTTGTGACAGATCATGCACTGATCACGTGGCTGATCATGCACTGATACCGTGACTGAGCATGGACTGATCACATGACTATCATGTAGTGATCACGTGACTTAATGGCGCTGATCATGTGACTGATCATGCGCTGATCATGTTTGCTATCATACACTGATCATGTGCCTCTGGAGGCAATAAACAAAGAGCTGAGTAGGCACGAATCAAACAGTCAGCAGGCAATAATCATGGAACTCAGGTGTGAGGAATCATGCTGCTCAGCTGGCAATAATCAAGCAGCTGAACAGGCAGGAATTACGCAGCACAGCTGGCAATTGTCAAGCAGATGACAGGCAGGAATCGTGCAGCTCAGCTGGCAATTGTCAAGCAGATGAGCAGACAGTAATCACGCAGCTCAGCAGGCCCAGATCACGTGACTGAGCATGCACTGTTCACGTGGCTGATCATACACTGATCACGTGATGATCATGTACTGATCACTTGGATATCATGCACTGATCACGTGGCTGATCATACACTGTTCACGTGTCTGACCATGCACTGATCAGATCATGCACGTGATCACGTGGCTATCATGCACTGATCGCGTGGCTGAACATGCACTGTTCACGTGGCTGATCACACACCTGTCACGTGACATATCATGCACTGATCACGTGGCACTCATGCACTGATCGCGTGGCTGATCATACTCTGCTCACGTAACTCATGCACACATCACCGTGGCTATCATGCACTGCTCACATGGCTGCATCATGAATGATCCGTAGCAACCATATACTGGTA